>NC_090748.1:44858490-44873490 GCF_036898095.1 Palaemon carinicauda
CCCTAAGTGTTTTTTTCCGAATTTATTTTCGATAAAACTATACTGGGGTGTTACTGTACCTTCCTGTTCCTGTAGTATGGTTCAAGAGGGACAGAACAACAGAGTTTTTTAGTCTGAGTCTGTGTTGTCTGGCTTGGGGCTGAGTCCCCCTCGCTGACCTGACACAGACAAAGGGAGCTTAGCTCCCTTAGGTCACTACCGAAGGTTTCTGTGGATATGATTCCTTCTTTTGTGATCTACCAGACTAGTCCTTGTTGCTGTTCTCGGGGGAGGATAAGTTCTTTCCCTGGGAGTAGCAACGCCTTCCTTGCTTTGGTGCTCTGGGAGCTGGCAAGTATTGCTGGCCTTCCCCCTTAGATCTCCCTTAGGCTAAGATAAGTTTCTTGGCTGCGGGTGATCTGTCACTAAAGCAAGGTTGGCAGGACCCTCTTGTCCCTTCCCCCTCTTTCTCCGTAATGGCCGAGCCATTACTGTACTGTACGTCGTTCTACATATGGACCTAGTATAGGTTAGGATGTGGAATTGACTCAGCCCCTTGCCGGCTGGCAGAGCTGCTGGCCGGCAAGGGTCTTATGTTTTCGAGTGCTGCCCGGACCTCTCTTGGTCCCTCATCCATGCCTGCCTGTAGAGCCAGACGGCATTGGTCAGGAAGCCTGAATTAGTTTCTCCCCTTCCTTATATGCACTCTTTCGGTTGCCGGGCTTGGAGGTTGTGTACACTCTTATCCCGGCATCCATTCTATTTTTCTTCTAGTGCTGTACCTGACCCGGCTGCCGGCCTATGAGGCAGGTGTAGTCGTCTGGTTCTTTTGCTGCCGGCTGGCATCGGTCTTGTACCTTTGCCGGCCGGCTTATGTCAGCCCTTGTCTGCCGGTCACCAAGAGTGTGGCCGGCAGCTGGGTACTACCTTGTGTAGTTGCTGGCCGGCAGCCATTGCCGGCCAACATTGGCTGTTACCGGCCGGCAGTTGCTGCCGACCGGCACATGCATTTGAACCAGAGTGCTGCCACCTTATAGCTGTTAAGTAGTATACTTTAAAGCTAGTTGTGGTGTGTGCCGGCCGGCAAAGGCAGGCCGGCACACATCCCCCTATACTGTACTAGTATTCTTCAGTATAACATATACAGTAAGAAGAAAACTATGGTAAGGGTTTTGGTACAGCACTGTGTCTTCCAACACTATTGTGTTTTCTTGCACATCCCTTTGCTGTTGCCCTACAGATAGGAAGCTGAGTTCTTTCCTGTCTATTATCCAGCATTTTAAAATCATTGCTTAGGTGTGAGCTCCACCTGTTTCCTCTGGAAACCTTGCATTGGTTACTCTAGAAGAGATAAACCATTTTGATTTTATTATCTGGAAGGCTGCAACAATGGGTTGTGAGGGAAACACAAGTGTGTGTCTTTCCTTTCTGAATTGTTATGCTATACTATGCATATCCAGTGATACATAGTTAACTTGATACTCATGGAAATTTCTTCTCTTTACAGAAGGACACTCCGAAGTGGGGAAGTGCTTTCTGCAACGTCAGCAGCAAGAACCTCTGCGGACATGAGTTTTGTAGGAGACACGCAGCATACTCTGTCTCCAAGGATGATCTCCGGTATTGGGACCCTCAGGTATGTACTGTGTGCACTAACCTGATTACTGAGACCTTTAATTCCCCTAGGACAGAGGAATCAAGGGATATAGCTAGGAAGAAGCTTCGTACCTAGGTAAGGGGCTTCCAAAAGAACACTTCTGGCCCTTATCTTCCAAGTGAGAAGATGAGGGCGTATCTTTTCCCTAAGGCATCAGCTGATGCAGTGATTCCCCAGCCTCAAGAGGAGATCCTTTAAGTTCAGATCCAGGTGGATGCTGAAGTCGCGGTCGCGATGCAACACATCCAGTTAGATGACAGGATGTCTGATGTGGACGGGTGTCAGGAGGAAGACCTCCTGGCAGAAGCCCAGGATGAAGTTCAAGCCCCAGACGTTGTAGAGGTAGACGTCGACGAGGTGTCGGCTACTCCGGTTCAGATTCCGGAGCCTATTCTCTCTACATCGGCCGGTCTCCCAGTAGTGCTGGGACAGGCCCTCTCTTCTATTGTTGGAATGATCCAACAAATACAGAAGGAGAATCAGGAGAAGGCGGCTGCAATGGAACTTCGAATGCAGTGCCTTGCAGAATCACATGGGCCCCAGAAAAAGCTCAATGTGAAAGACCTTCCCTTGTGCTCAGATGCTAACCCATGGAGGTATGCTGAGCACATGCCGATGACGACTGGAAAGATCGTCATCTCGGATAAGCTGGGCTCTGTTCCCCTGGAGGAGGTGGAATTCTGGCCCAGCAAGGCATCATATCCGGACTGTTATGTCCGGCTGAGGAAGGAACCAGCTTCAAAGGAGGAGACAGAGCCGAAGGAGGTCATAGTGATGGACCATGCTAAGGCTCAAGCTCTACTTTCATCCTCGATGAAAGAGAGGGGCTTCTCTAACTCAAAGGTAGCCGCATTGAATAGGAAGCTCCCTTCCTTTGTGTCCTCGCCTACTAGAGCCTTCCCCTTTTTACAGAAAGGGTTTCTGGCTGTACTAAAAGCAGTCGAGGCCGGCAAGTCTTGCCTCTCCCTAGAGGAGTGTAAACCCTTGTCGCTGGCCCTGCCTATGGACCACAAAGACTGGAAGGACGTCCATCTTACGTTCTCAGTTGGAAAGTTGGAGGCTGATATTGCCGGACGTCAGTTCGGCAAGGACCTCCCTAAGCTGTCTGACTTTCTTTTGCGAAGTGAGTTCGATACAAAAGAAAGACTGACTGCCTCAATGTCTCTTCAGACTACTCTCGAGACGATGGCAAGTGACTCCAAGGTCCATGAAATGTTCATGGTAGTGGCCAACTCTCATCTGGCCACAGTGACGAAGGACCTTTATGGCTTCGTCAAGGCAAGGAGAGCTTGTAGGGAGTTCGTGTTTACCTCGGCTACGGTGAGGCACGAGCCAAAGAAACTAATCTCCTCCAACATTTGGGGAAAAGACCTTTTCCCTACCGACTTGGTCAAAGAAGTTGTTGATAAGGCCGCCTTGGAGAATAGAAACCTTCTCCAGAAGTGGGGCCTGGCTATCAAAAGAAAGTCTTCCCCGGATGAGGGTCCTCAACCAAAGAGGAAGACTATGAGGACTAGGCTACCGTCTCGGCCAGCCAAGCCTCTTAGACAGCAACAGCAACTGCAATTGCCATTGCCCCCAGTACCCCAGATCGTGGCACAAACCCCGACCACTTTTCAGTGGGTACCCCAGGCCGTGTCGACACAGTCCACGGCATTCACCCCAGCGTTCGAAGGGCAGTCTACTTCCTTTCGAGCAAAGCCTAGAGGAGCAGCCAGAGGCTCGTCTAGACGCCCCTCAAGGG
This sequence comes from Palaemon carinicauda, assembly GCF_036898095.1. Classification (NCBI taxonomy): domain Eukaryota; kingdom Metazoa; phylum Arthropoda; class Malacostraca; order Decapoda; family Palaemonidae; genus Palaemon; species Palaemon carinicauda. Next base: position 44,861,871 of record NC_090748.1, read on the forward strand.
GAAGAGGATTCAGGGGTGGTCGTGGTCAGGAAGGCAAGACCTCAGGACGGCAGTCCAAGTGAGGTGATACCGGTAGGAGGGAGACTTCTGAAATTTCGGGATCGGTGGACCTTCGATCCCTGGGCCCACAGCCTACTCAAGAATGGACTGGGCGGGAGCTGGTACAGCATTCCACCCCCGTGCCTTCGGTTTTTCCAACACTCCACCCCCGTTATGGAGGAGTAAGTTCAAGAACTGTTGGAGAAAAAAGATGATCCGAAGGGTGAAGCCCATTAATTTCTAAGGGAGGCTGTTTTGTGTTCCCAAGAAAGACTCGGAAAAGCTCAGAGTCATTCTGGACTTGTCGCCACTCAACAAGTTCATAGTGAATTGCAAATTCAAAATGCTAACACTGCAACACATAAGGACCTTACTGCCCAAGAGGGCATATTCCGTCTCTATAGACTTTTCAGACGCCTATTGGCACATTCCAATTAGCCATCAACTCTCCCCCTACCTAGGGTTCAGGCTACAACGAAGACTATACGCCTTCGGAGCCATGCCATTCGGGCTAAACATAGCCCCAAGGATTTTTACGAAGCTTGCGAGCGTAGCTCTCAAACAATTACGCCTAAAGGGAATTCAGGTAGTAGCCTACCTGGACGACTGGTTGGTGTGGGCAGCATCCGAGACAGAATGCTTGTAAGCTTCCAGTCAAGTGATCCAGTTCCTAGAGTACCTAGGCTTCAAGATCAACAGAAAAAGTCTCGACTTTCTCCATCTCAAAAGTTCCAGTGGCTGGGAATCCACTGGGACCTTTTGTCACACCGTTTCTCCACCCCGGCGAAGAAAAGGAAGGAGATAGCGGGTTCTGTCAAGAGACTTCTAGATTCCGAAAGGATATCAAGACGCGAGCAGGAGAGGGTACTGCGCTCTCTCCAGTTTGCTTCGGTGACAGACCCAGTGCTAAGAGCACAGCTAAAGGATGCAATCGGAGTTTGGAGAAGTTATGCATCAAACGCGCGAAGAGATCTGAGAAGGCCAGCCGCTTCGGCTAAGTACTCTTCTCAGGCCTTGGTCCCAAGCCAGACATCTAAAGAAGTCGGTTCTTCTTCAGCCATCTCCCCCGTCGGTGACGATTCACTCAGACGCCTCGAAGGAGGGATGGGGAGGTCACTCTCATCGGAAAAAAGTCCAGGGGACTTGGTCCAAGCTATTCAAGACCTTTCACATAAAACTTTCTAGAAGCTAGGGCAGTGCTCCTTACCTTAAAGAAAGTCTCCCCGCGTCACTCGATCCACATAAGGTTGGTGATAGAGAGCGAGGTAGTTGTGAGATACTTGAATCGACAAGGATCGAGGTCACCACCTCTCAACCAGGTGATGTTGGCCATCTTCCGATTGGCGGAAAAGAAGAAGTGGTACCTGTCGGCAGTTCACCTTCAAGGAGTCCGCAATGTGACAGCGGACGCTCTATCCAGGTTCACACCGATAGAGTCGGAATGGTCCTTAGACGCAGGATCATTCTCCTTCATTCTGAATCAGTCCCAGAAGTGCAGATAGACCTCTTTGCGACGAAAGACAACAAGAAGTTGCCCCTGTACGTGCCCCGTACGAGGACCCCTTAGCGGAAGCAGTAGACGCGATGTCCCTCGACTGGAACAGATGGTCCAAGATTTATCTGTTCCCTCCTCACAACCTTCTGTTGAGGGTCCTCAACAAACTGAGATCCTTCAAGGGGTAGCGGCAATAGTGGCCCACAAGTGGCCGAACAGCGTGTGGTTCCTCCTGGCATTGGAACTGTAGCTGAAGTTTGTACCACTACCAGATCCAGTTCTGACCCAGCGAGTCCAGAAGTCAACTGTCTGCGCTTCATTACAGAAAATCCGGACCCTGCAGCTCATGATTTTCTCTCCCTAGCGGTGAGAAAGCGTTTCGGGATTTCGAAAGCCAGTATAGACTTCCTTGAGGAATATAAGTGCAAATCTACTAGAAGGCAATATGAGTCATCTTGGAGAAAATGGGTGGTCTTTTGTCAAGGCGAAGAATCCACAGGAGATCTTGACAGACTTCTGCTTATCTTTCTTCTCCACCTCCATGGTCAAGGATTGGCAGCGAACACGATTTCAGCGTGTAAGTCTGCTTTGACAAGACCCATTCTATATGCCTTCCAGGTCGACCTAGGTAACGAGATCTTTAATAAAGTCCCGAAAGCCTGTGCTAGGCTCAGACCTTCAGCACCTCCAAAGCCCATTTCATGGTCTTTAGACAAGTTCTTCATTTCGCTTCTCTGTTGAGCAATGAAGAGTGTGCGTTAAAGGATTTGACACAAAAAGTTATTTTCCTATTTTGCACTCGCGTCCGGGGCCAGGGTTAGTGAGATTGTAGCCTCTCGAGAGAGGCAGGTCGTGTTCAGTTCCTGGATGGGGGAGAACTGAACCTGTTTCCGGATCCTACGTTTCTCGCCAAGAATGAGTTACCCACCAACAGGTGGGGTCCCTGGAGAATCTGCCCTCTGAAAGAAGATGCATCTCTATGTCCAGTAGAATGCCTAAAAGTCTATCTTCATAGAACTTCAGACTTCAAGGGTGGTCAACTATTCAGGGGAGAAACATCAGGCTCAAATTTATCTCTGAATCAACTCAGAGCGAAAATCACATATTTTATTCGCAGAGCGGATCCTGACAATACACCCGCAGGTCACGATCCGAGGAAAGTTGCCTCATCCTTAAATTTCTTTAATTGTATGGATTTTGAACATCTCCGTTCATACACTGGCTGGAAGTCTTCCAGAGTGTTCTTTCGCCACTATGCGAAGCAAGTAGAGGAACTAAAAGAGATCTGTGGTAGCAGTGGGTCGCGGTGTTAACCCTACTGCTTAACTCTGCGAGGAACAGTGGTCTTAATTGGGACGATTAATTCCAGGGTGAGTGTGTAGTTACATACTGTACTACAAACTAAGTGAGGGCACTGTGTTGCCCATGCAGACTGTTCCATTTCCGAAGGTGAACCTAGCATAAGTGCAGACATGTGTGCCGAGCCTTTCTAACGCTAATGTCATTGATTTGTAATACAGGCTTTTATGACTTTGATACCCCGGTATCTTAAAAGTGGCATCTAATGTTTTTTCTTTCAGACAAACAAGCTCTGTTTACTATCATACTTATGCTTAAAGTTTTGGGTTATCCTCTTCTTATGTATATATATATATATATATATATATATATATATATATATATATATATATATATATATATATATATATATATATATATATATATATATATATATATATAATTGTGGTTAACCTGTCTATTTATTGCCTGTCAATAATCTGGTTCTTGAGAACCTTGCGTCTCCTTCACCTGTGTCAATTTATTGGTATAATTGAGCATTCATTCTATGTACCTTATCTGGGATAATTCTAATAGAATTGTTCCTTTATGCAAGCTATGTTGCATTGGTTTTCCTCCTATGCGGATATAAAACCTTTGTCCAATACAAGTATTGTGCGGAGAACTGGTCGATATTTCATATTGACGCAGTGGTTCTTTACAAACTATGCTTTACTTAATATAGGGCGAGACCACTATATTAGCTTGCCTGGTATTCATACATAGGTATATGTACTCTTCGAGACTTTTCCAGAGTCTAGTAGGACTCTTCCCTGTAGGGGGCAGGAAGCTCTAACATAGTTTATAGTTAGTTGAAAAGATGTATAACGGTAACATCTTAGGTCTCTAGGTCTAGTCGACCGGGAAAAAATTACCTCCGGGGAGTACGGCACGTTCTGAGAATCCACAGATACAGTAATGCTCTGGTACACTTCCATCAGGACGACATGGCTTGAGCCCAAAAAACGGATTTTGAGCGAAGCGAAAAATCTATTTTTGGGTGAGATGGCCTTGTCGTCCTGATGGACCCGCCCTTGCCTTTCTAAGAAAGGGCTGTAGGACCCCTCCCTACATACAGTATCTGTAGCACCTCGTGTACGCTACAAGGAATACAGATGGCGCCAGGATTGGCGCCAGGCACGCATACGAATCGGAGGATAGGGAAGCCTTGGGAGCGGCTCCCCTTTTTCTTTCCCGAATTCGTATCTCGCCAATCACCTCCTACGAGACGAAATCTCTGTCCAGGATGTAGATTGCCATGTGGCGTGTCTAGAATACGTCCTCTGAAATGTCGCGATATCCCTTTCACGAGGGATACTCGCTCCAGGAGTTAGAATTCTGGTACCTTAAGGTAAATTCTCTGGGAATATCGCCGTAGTTGTAATATACCCTAGGAAGCTACCCTATAGGAACTTCCATCAGGACGACATGGCCATCTCACCCAAAAATAGATTTTTCGCTTCGCTCAAAATCCGTTATATATATATATATATATATATATATATATATATATATATATATATATATATATATATATATATATATAAATATATATATATATATATATATATATATATATATATATAATATATATATATATATATATATATATACTCAAATATATATATATATATATATATATATATATATATATATATATATATATATATATATATATATATATATATATATATATATATATATATATATAAATATATATATATATATATATATATATATATATATATATATATATATATATATATATATATATATATATATATACAGTATATATATGAATTAGTTAATTGGGGATACTTTAGCAACTTAAGATGTGCAGATGACGAAATTTTGTTTACGGAATCGTTAAAAAAATGGAGAATATGATAAAATATTTTAAAAGAGAAAACAAGTTTAGAACTTAAAATGAATAGGAGTAAAACTATGACTGTGTTTAATGAAAATGCAAAGACAGAACAAACAATGATTGATGGCGAACATCTAAATATAAATACATACTTAGGACAGTCAGTATACGTTCCGCCCGGGCACGAGGCTGAAATTAAAAGAAAAATAGGCGTAATATGGAGAGCTTTTAGTGAACAAAAGTAAGTTATGTAAAATAAAGGTTACTTCCGCTAAATAAAAGTGTATGTATTTAGAGGGTCCTACTAATATCAACATATGCATAAAAAAATTAGAACAAAAGTTAGTTAGAAGTCAAAAAGAAATGGAAAGAACAATCATAGGAATAACAGTAAGAGGTAGAAAAAAGGGTAACATTGATATGAGACCAAATTAAAGTAGAGGATATTCTAACAATACGTAAGAAAATAAATGGACATGGGCAGGGTATATAATAAGAGGGACAATAGTAGTTGGAGATTTAGAATAAAAAATTGATTCCTAGCGATTACAAACAAACCAGAAGAAGGGAGAGAAGACGATGGATAGAGGAACTAATAAATAAATTAATATATATATATATATATATATATATATATATATATATATATATATATATATATATATATATATATATATATATATATATATATATATATATATATATATATATAAATATATATACTATGGCGGGATGTTGCAAAAACAACCCCAACACCCTTGATCACACTAACTGACAAATAGTCTCCTCTGCACAAACTTTCCCCTTACGTTATCAACTGGACTCTTGGACAAAAGGACAAACAAAACAAAACATACCCTTAATACTATATTTTTTAAAAACTAAAATCCTCAACATAAATAATCCACTATCAAATTATCAACACTTAAATATATAATAACCGTATACCATTCAAATAAATCAACCAAAAAAAACCTAACAAACTTAAAATTAAACTTCACACCAACACCCAAATATGTATGATTATATATATTTATAAGGACAGAGTCTCAATCAATGGCACACTGACAGCCGTCCACACACTGCAGAACTGTCTTTTACTGCACAAAACCACACCTTTGTGGCTAGCAACACACTGTGCGGCAATTTTCCGCAACTACCTCCCTAATTGGGGTCCTGGATATCATATCATCATCATCGTCATCATCATCCTCATCATCATCATGCGTAATCTCAATAAACAGGCCAGGTCATCAACAGTGGGACAATTCAAAAGAGCAGTCTAAACAATATCACTCGCAGGCCAGGTCATCAACAATAATCCACTTTCAAAAATTGTAGTCACTCCAAAGGAGGAATCACGGCCTGCCGAAATAAAAAAGAAAAACACTTACGAACACTCCTAACTAACTCAACTATCGCACTATAATCAAAGATAAATAATAAATTGTTCCTATCATTCACAATCACGATAAGCAAAGATAAACAAAACTGTACTTACTCAGAAAATCAATAATCACTTCCTCGCTGGTAAAGAAAAATAATAAATCCAGCGTTCACACAACTGACTCAGGACGCAGTCAATCAAAAAAAGCATTCGCTCCGAAACATTCACCACTGTCGTAACCTAACTAAAACATAAACAAACAACCTCAAATATACCGACAGTCTTTTCCACTACAAACAATCATTCGCTAACTACCACTTGCTCTTCGGCGCGCACCGCGGACACACAAACACACACACACACACACACACAAACACACACGCACACTCTCGCGCGATTTAGCAAAACTAAAGCAAATGAAATTCTCTCTCTCTCTCTCTCTCTCTCTCTCTCTCTCTCTCTCTCTCTCTCTCTCTCTCTCTCTCTCTCAGGATTTGGCAAAAACAAAAATTAAAATAAAGCAAAAATAAATCCTCCACATTCCTCCCCCCTTACTTTGCCAAATCCTACTCACACTAAACTTACATTATTTTTTTCATAACCCAGTTGCAGTCGGGAACGGGACCTCTACTCCGAGTAACTGGGCCCCCATATACTCTCTCATTCACTTCTTCCTTATCACAATCATTCGCTACATTAACACTATTCCTATCTAAATCCCTATCATCTAATATATCATGTACAATCATATCTACCTCGTTCTCATTTGGCCCTATAATTACACTCATTTCTGTAAACAGTTCATCCATTTCATCAAAAACATTCTCAACTTTAGCAAAAGATTCATTCATGCTACTTATCATTCTCTTGTCTCTCATTCTTGCGTTATTCATTTTTCCTTTTACATCATCTAACGAAAAGCCGCACACACTATAAGTATCATTCATACTCGGCCACGTTTCATCTGTATTGATACAATTATCCTCTACACTCACTTGTACATTTACACCCTTGTCATACTTATTTCTATTCTCACTTTTACTTATAAAATTTCCCCTTTTTTCATCCTTACTTAAAACTTTCAAACGCCTCTTTTTCCTATATTCAACTAACACTAATTGTTTATTTTCCAGCCCTAACTTTTCATGCATACTAGATTCATACTTGCTCATTTCTAACCAATTATTCATCCCATTCTCACAAACATTGATCCTATTCCTTCCACACACACAGGAGGACTCACCCAGCTGAACCCTCTTACACTCTAGTTTCCCGAACATCCTGGCTGATTTACTCCCTTCTTCCTACATACCCTAGCTACATGCCCATCTACACCACATTCAGTACACTTACCCCGCGGCTCCTTGCACATTCTAGCATAATGACCATCCTTACCACAATTACCAAAAATTACATTCATATGATTACTACGACATCCACTCGCTATGTGCCCAGTCATACCACACCGATAACATTTTACCCCTTTCTCTTTCTTGCACTCGCTAATTCTATGCCCTACCTTACCACATCCAAAACAAGCACCTAGAGCCCATCTACATTCATTCTTCTTATGTCCTACTTTCCCACATCTATAACACTTTTCATCACGGACACAGCTATCTGACATACCTCGATTTGCACTCACACTCCTATCCCTATTGCGCCAATTACCCTGCCTAAATCCTTCATTTGTCCTTACAGGTATTCCCACATTACTCGCCCTAACACTCCTATCTACTACATTATCAGCTACCCTCATTGGTCCTCTCAAAATTGCATCCTTATAACTATCAAATTCTATTACACTTTCATCCATTCCAGTTCCTACACTCACAGATTTACTTTCTTTCATGCACCTATCTACCTCATAATCCTCAACTATCTCTAGTATATCATCCCATGTCAATCTCTCTTGCGTCCACCTCATTTTCTCCTTGCGTTTCAAATTAATAAACTCAGCAACATTCTCAGGTAGAGTAGCCAAAAACTTCTTCATTAACTCCTTATTCTCATTTATACCTTCATCCCCATACTTCTTCCTAGCTAAAGTTTCCAACCTACATACATACATCGATATCGCTTCTCCTGCATTCATCCGTGCTTCATCAAAATCATTCTTACGCTTATACTTAACACTCCCTTTCATACGTTTTACCTGCTCAATTATTCTCTTTTTCACACTTTCATAATCAACGTCCCCTACACTCATTATCACTCCATACATCGTCAACAAATGCCCAGTCAAATATTCTCCTAACTCCCTAGCCCAAACTCTTTTACTATCACCATACTTATCCTGACAATACCTCTCATACTCCTTGAAAAAATCATATACATCCCTACTGCTATGCTCATTGAACCTTTCACACCGAGGTACCTCTCTCATAAACACAGTCTTACACACATCACGTTCATTCTCACTGCTATCATCACTGTCTACTCCCTTATTACCTTCTTCCTCATTTGAATATAATGAATCCACTTCCACACTTAAATTCCTATCCTTAACCATTCCCTTCTTACCCTTTTTCTTACTTACCACTTTCACCCATTCACGATCGTCCTTGCTATCAGCCTGATACTTTTTCTTCTCTTTCTTCACATCACTTTTACCTTTCCTTTCATCTTTCCTCTCACCTTTCTGTTCATCCCTACTATGCCTAATTCCCTTATCTTCAATATCACCATCACTATTACTACTATCACTATCACTTCCTTTCCCATTATCACCTACCTTAACCTTCTCTTCCTCTACCAACCCATTACCCGAAGCTGAGGACACTCCTCCGACTGCACCTTCACCCATTATAGTTTTCATCATCCCCATGACTTGCTCCATCATATCTTCCATTCGTTTCTCCATTCGTTCTTCATTCTCTCGCATCCTCATCTCAACACCATCTTCCACTCTCTCTACAGTTCCCTGAATTTCCCTCAGTTTCCTATGCATCTCTTCATTCTCACACCTTAACCACTTATTCTCTTGCAACAATTTCTCCTCACGCTCCTTACTCAGCCGCAATTCCTCCTTCAATAACTTGTTCTGCTCTTCCATTTTTATCAACCTTAATCTAATTTCATATCCAAATGCAGTCCTTTGTCCAAGAGTCTAGCTTCAATCCCACCTCGGCAGTCCCTGTTCGGGCGCCAAAATAATATGGCGGGATGTTGCAAAAACAACCCCAACACCCTTGATCACACTAACTGACAAATAGTCTCCTCTGCACAAACTTTCCCCTTACGTTATCAACTGGACTCTTGAACAAAAGGACAAAAAATACAAAACATACCCTTAATACTATATTTCTTAAAAACTAAAATCCTCAACATAAATAATCCACAATCAAATTATCAACACTTAAATATATAATAACCGTATACCATTCAAATAAATCAACCAAAAAAACCTAACAAACTTAAAATTAAACTTCACACCAACACCCAAATATGTATGATTATATATATTTATAAGGACAGAGTCTCAATCAATGGCACACTGACAGCCGTCCACACACTGCAGAACTGTCTTTTACTGCACACAACCACACCTTTGTGGCTAGCAACACACTGTGCGGCAATTTTCCGCAACTACCTCCCTAATTGGGGTCCTGGATATCATATTATCGTCATCGTCATCATCATCATCATCATCCTCATCATCATCATGCGTAATCTCAATAAACAGGCCAGGTCATCAACAGTGGGACAATTCAAAAGAGCAGTCTAAACAATATCACTCGCAGGCCAGGTCATCAACAATAATCCACATTCAAAAATTGTAGTCACTCCAAAGGAGGAATCACGGCCTGCCAAAATAAAAAAGAAAAACACTTACGAACACTCCTAACTAACTTAACTATCGCACTATAATCAAAGATAAATAATAAATTGTTCCTATCATTCACAATCACGATAAGCAAAGATAAACAAAACTGTACTTACTCAGAAAATCAATAATCACTTCCTCGCCGGTAAAGAAAAATAATAAATCCAGCGTTCACACAACTGACTCAGTACGCAGTCAATCAAAAAAAGCATTCGCTCCGAAACATTCACCACTGTCGTAACCTAACTAAAACATAAACAAACAACCTCAAATATACCGACAGTCTTTTCCACTACAAACAATCATTCGCTAACTACCACTTGCTCTTCGGCGCGCACCGCGGACACACAAACACACACACACACACACACAAACACACACGCACACTCTCGCGCGATTTAGCAAAACTAAAGCAAATGAAATTCTCTCTCTCTCTCTCTCTCTCTCTCTCTCTCTCTCTCTCTCTCTCTCTCTCTCTCTCTCTCTCTCTCTCAGAGGATTTGGCAAAAACAAAAATTAAAATAAAGCAAAAATAAATCCTCCACAATATCACGAAACTGGTATAGTGAAGAGTAAATAATTAATCCATGTATTTCATTTGTAAATTCAAGAGGTAAATAGCCAGGACATAAGATGAATTCCTCTCGTGTACGTATAAGTCATTGTATGTAAATTACGTAAGACTTTTGTCTTTTATTACATTGTATTTCTCTTTTAAGTCAGTATATGTAAATTTACGTTATTTTCAAGAATTAATTTTTTATTTCACGAATTTTTTTTTTCATAGAGTCTTACGTAATCTTGATTAAGATTGCTCTACAAACTATACGAGGTATGAATGATGGCTTGTGAATTTTTTTATGTTTTCATGAGGTATTGCATCATGTTTGTGATAGATTACTCAAGTGTTATATTTGCATCACGATTAGTAGATTCTCCAAAACCTGAGTGCTAGTTATACTTTTTACTTTTTTTTATTGTTTGAGTAGGAGAGTTTTTTGAACAAGCTGAGAGGTAGAGTTTTGTTGCTGATACAAGGGTATGCGTCTAAGACTTGATTTTGATAACCTTACACATTAGGCATAGCTACCAGGCTTCTAGACCTCCTGACCTAGAAGGATCTAAAATTATTAAGTCAATATATATGTGCCACCAGGGGTGTATCACTGCAGAAGAGATCCAGCCTTTCCTTATGTACCTCGATTGTGTCCCCTTAAAATTCTGTAAGTTTTTATACAACATTTAGCGTATGTAGTATGATAAAACGTTACCGAAACCTTGAAGGTGATTTCAAATATATTGTGTTTTTGTATGTGCTGGTATTATATAAATCTTTGTAACAGGCCCAGTGAGATTTATGTAAAAACGTGAAGTATATATTCAAAGCTATCTGGTGAGAACCTTCGTGTGAGCTAAAAAGTCAAAAGTTTATCAGTAACTTTATGTAATTTCTATATGAGTTTAATCATTATAGTGTTAAAGTTTAATTATTTTCATTAATTATCAAGAATAAATTTTTGTGTAAAATGTAATTTCCTGTGACAGAAGTGAGTATATAATTTTCAGAGTGTCATATTCTATTGTCTCCGTCTAAGGTTTTGCTTAGATTTAATATCGAGTAAAGTGATTATTTGACTTCCATAAATATTATTTTCTTTTCTTCGTCTA
>NC_090748.1:44875990-44888490 GCF_036898095.1 Palaemon carinicauda
TTTTAGCTGGTTAAATATTTGATCATGTTGCTGGCTCCAAGAAAAATTTACTTTTGAAGAAGTTAAAGCAAATAGTGGTCCTGTGAATGGCGAGAAATTTGGACTGAACTTAGAGTAATATCCTACCATACCTAGAAATCTTTTTAATATCTGTTTGGTAGTTGGAACAGGATAAGAAGTAATGGCGCTAATATTTGCATGATGGGGTAATACTTTACCACTGCCAACTCGATGACCAAGGTAAGATACCTGACCTTTGCAAAAATTACTTTTTGCCAAGTTGATCGTTAATCCATGTTGTTTTAACCTTGAGGAAACTTCTTTTATCTTTTGAATAATGTTTACCCAGGTGTCAGAGGCAATAATGATGTCATCTAAATATACAAATACTTTTTCCAAGTCCTGTAAAATTAAAGACATCACTCTTTGGAAGGTGGCAGGTGCGTTGGCTAATCCGAATGGCATTACATTATAACTAAATAATCCAAATGGAGTGATAAATGAAGAAATTTCCTTTGCCGTTTCTGTTAATTTAATTTGGTAATAACCCTTCAGCAAATCTATTTGGGTTAAGTAGGTTGAATTACTTACTTGGTCAATGATATCTTGTATTCTTGGTAGAGGATAAGAATCTTTAATTGTTAAATTATTAATTTTCCTGTAATCAGTACAAAGACGAAATTTACCATTTTTCTTTCCTACTAGGAGACATGGGGAAGCCCATGGTGACGCACTGGGTTCTGCCAATCCTTCTCTTATCAAGTAGCTCACTTCTTCTTTCATGATACCCAATTTCTTCTGTGATGTTTGATAAAAAGCTTGTTTAATGGGTGCAGCACCTGGTTGTAGTTTGATGTCATGATTAGCATGGTGCATCTGCCTGGTTTATCTGAAGTTATACTAGGAAATTCATGGAATAAAGCTACTAAAGATTTAAATTTTGATGCATATAAGGGTTGAAGATAGTCTGATAAGTTTTCCAAGATCTTCGAGTTTTGAGAATCCTGCCAAGATGCAGTTATTGGATCATCTGTAAATTGATCCATAGGACAATCTATGTATGGTATGGAACTAGTAATCATTACCGTTTTACTTTCAGCTGTTGAGGGAGACAAATAGGCCTTTAAGAGGTTTATGTGGACTAATTGAGTAGACTTACGCTTATCTGGAGTGGCGATTATATAGTTGGTTGGCGAGATACGTTGAGTGATGGTATAAGGTCCCTGGTATTTCTCTCGTAGGGGAGAGCCTGCAATCGGATGGTATAGCAGCACTGCATCTCCTACTTTGAAACTTCTGGTTTTAGCCTTTTTATCATAGTTAATCTTCATCTTCTCTTGAGCTGTTATCAAGTTAGTTTTGGCAATGGAGTGAAGATCTGAAAGTTTCCTGTTGAGTTCCGAAATATATTGGGAAAGAGGTACCTCATTATCTCCCAACTTCAGGATGCGTTCTTTGACTGAACTGAGGATAGTTCGTGGCCGTCGACCGAAGAGTAGTTCAAAAGGTGACATACCAGTAGACTGATTTCGAACTCCTCGTATGACGTACATGATCAGTTCCAAATCGCAATCCCACTCGTTACCTGAACTATGGATGTATTTCCGGAGAAGATTTTTAATGGTCTGGTGAGTGCGTTCTAATGCTCCATTGGTCTGTGGATGGTAAGCTGAGGATGAGACTTGGGTTATATGGTAATCTTTCATAGCTGTTTTAAAAGCATGACTCATGAAATTGGTTCCTTGATCATATTGTAGTTCAGTTGGAAATCCTACATCAGTAAATATGGACACTAGTGACTTTAGGATGTTCTTAGCTGAAATGTTTCTTAAAGGTACTGCAAATGGATAACGGGTAGTTGGGCATAAGGCCGTAAGCAAGTATTCATGTCCCCTTTTTGTCTTAGGCAAAGGGCCTACACAATCTACTATGATCTTACTGAAAGGTTCTTTAGGCACTATTATAGGTTTTAATGGTGCAACTGGTACTTTTACATTAGGACTACTTACTTTTTGACATGTTGTACATGTTTTTACGTACTCTTTAATGTCATTCTTCATTTTTGGCCAATAAAAGTCCTGACTGATGCGTTCATATGTTTTAGTGATACCAAGATGAGAGTCAGCAGAGTGAGACAATTCTAGGATCAGAGGTCTTATATCCTTAGGAACAACTACCTGGAATAGATCCTTCCAGGTTTCTAGATGACTGTTCTTGCTGGACCTGAATTTTCTCATTAGTACATCATCATTAATATAAAAATAAGAACACTTGTTGGTATCCTTTGGTTTCACTTGGTTGAAACACTGCTGTAGAGCGACATCTTTCCTTTGTTGATAGCTAAAGGAATCAGGCTGGATCTTATATGTACTCAACTCGTTGAAATCCATAGGTTCAGAGACTGGCAACGGGTTTGATGATGATTCAGTAGGGGTGTCCTTTTTACTGCTTCGTGTCACTGCTAAGCATTCCTCCTGTACAACATCTCCTGGAGATACTGCTATTAAGTTTGTTAAGACAACAGAGTTAGCTATGTCATTACCCAGGATTACATCTACATTCTTGCATGGTAACAGTTCTGAATTTACAGCTACATCAGTAGTTCCAGAGAAATAAGGACAATGAAGGTTTACATTAATGAGAGGCAACATAGACTTACTGGTTAAGTCATTAACTGCAACATAACTGTGAGTTTCACCTTTAGGTCGTATTACTTTAGGAGAGACGATCGTTTGAGAGGATCCAGTGTCTCTGAGTATGGTTACAGGTTTACCATTTATTTTGCCTGAGCAAGTGAAGGGTGCAAACGCTTGGGACTCGTGTGATGCACAATGGAAGGTCTTTTTCTTCTCCACCTTAGGTTTTGGTTCCTGTTTGGGCAGATTCATTTGCTTAGGAGAGAATTGAGGGGGATTAGGTTTTCTCTTTAAGTATGAAGCTGCACAATGTGGATCAGGACATTCTGAAATATGATGTCCTTCTTGTTTGCAGTATGTACAAGTTTCCTTAGGTCTAATTTCTCTGTATGGGGTTTTACCTACTTTATGAATAAGAGCATAGTCATCTGCCTTTAAAGCGGCTTTCTTAGGGTCAGATTCATTCTGCTCTCTTAGATACACATTAATGCTACCTGGTATTTTCCTCAAGAACTCCTCCATTACTATTAAATCTTTCAACTGCTCAAAAGTTTTGACATCTACTTTGTCTACCCACTTCTGAAACTGTTTAATCTTTCCATTCATAAATTCTAAAAAGGTCTGCTGAACTTGCTTTTGACTATTACGAAATATTTGCCTATAACCTTCCGCAGTAATAGAATAAGCATCAAGGATTGCCTGTTTAATTATGAAATAATCATGTTCCTCTAACATAGTGGCACATACAGATAATACTTTACCTTTAAATGAGTTCCGGATGATCAAATACCATTTGTCCTGAGGCCAATTGAGATTCTTGGCTGTGTCTTCGAACACAGAAAAGTAGTTATCAGGTTCCCGTTCTTCAAATGTGGGCAGCAATTTCTGCACCTTGCCCACATCAAAGGGTTCGGGAATTAGCTTACCTTCTTCCTTTTCTTTCAGTCTTATAAATGCCAGATCCCGTTCTGTAACTGTGGCCGCTTCTCTCTCAATCTGCAGCCTAACACGGAGAGCTTTGTTTTTCTGTTCACTTTCTTTTTCTTGTTGCTCCAAAGCAGTTTCCACCTTGATACGTTCTAGGGAAGCAGCGGCAGCAGCCGTGCGCTCAGCAGCAGCGGCTTTCCTCTCTTCTAACTCAGCGGCGGCAGTTGCGGCTCGTTCAGCAGCAGCGGCTCTTTCTCGTTCTGTGGCAGCTTTCTCTCGTTCTACCAGAGTTGCGGCAGTTGCGGCTCTTTCAGCAGCAGCGGCTTTCCTTTCTTCTACCTCAGCGGCGGCAGTTGCGGCTCGTTCAGCAGCAGCGGTTTTCCTTTCTTCTACCTCAGCGGCGGCAGTTGCAGCAGTTGCCGCTGCAGTTGCGGCTTGCATCTTCATCTTTTCCAACTCCAGCTGTAGACTTAGTTTATCCAAGTCACCATTTGGATTGGTAACGGTTAGAGCTCGAACGTCAGTCAATTCTCCTTCTGGAACAATATCTTCATCTACAAGGAAGTTCAAAATATGACTGAGAATTACACATTTTACGGCAGTTGCGGGAACCTGTACATCATAATAGCAAGCTAGATTCTTTAGGTCAGTTTTTGTGGCAACTGTGAGAGATTCCACATGATCCCGTGGTGATACAATAAATTGTTGCAAATTGAAAGGCATTTTGAATGTCGCCTGTGGCGCAAGATAAGTACAAATTAGAATAAATATCCAAACTTTACAAGAATAAGTATAAGATCATACGATCGCAAAATAACAATCTTTCAATCACAGAAATACAAAATAGCGATCACAAAATTATAAGATCGAGAGATCACAAAATTACAAAATTATATGATTAGATCACCTTACACAAAAATAGCTTAAATACAAAATTAAGTCTCGCGAAACTTACGATAATACTATAAAACTTTTATTCACAGTTAACGACTGAACAATTTTTTTTTTCTTTAATGCTCGAGATCTTGAGCACGCGGCTAACTACTTCATAATTACTCAAACGACACGCTTAACATCACAAACTTTTACAACAATTTTACCGAATCAGTAAACAAGGCTTTAAAACGCAAAGGTATATTTTACTTTAAACATACCTAATTAGCACGTTCTAGTTTACATTTCCTTTTAATTTATACCAGCTTAATTCGATAACTTTACAATGTTACCTTCTAATTTATATAAAATGTTATTTTCATTAGTAAAATAAATTTTTGAATATACTTACCCGATAATCATGTAGCTGTCAACTCCGTTGCCCGACAGAATTCTACGGAAGGGATACGCCAGCGATCGCTATACAAGAGGGGGGTGTACTCACAAGCGCCACCTGTGGCCAGGTACTGCAGTACTTCTTGTTGACACCACTTCAATTTTTCCTCGGTCCACTGGTTCTATGGGGAGGAAGGGTGGGTCAATTAAATCATGATTATCGGGTAAGTATATTCAAAAATTTATTTTACTAATGAAAATAACATTTTTCAATATTAAACTTACCCGATAATCATGTAGCTGATTCACACCCAGGGAGGTGGGTGAAAACCAGTGTACATGTATATCAAGAAGCTAAGTATCCCGTATTTCATATTATCAGTTATTCAAAATAACAATGAAATTACAAGTACCTGGTAAGGAAGTCGACTTGAGCCATTACTCTGCCTTAAATAAGTTCGTCTTCCTTACTGAGCGCAGCGTTCCTCTTAGGAGGCTGAACAACTCTAAGGTGCTGAAGTATCAAGGGCTGCAACCCATACTAAAGGACCTCATCACAACCTTTAACCTCGGCGCTTCTCAAGAAAGAATTGACCACCCGCCAAATCAACAAGGATGTGGAAGGCTTCTTAGCCGACCGTACAACCCATAAAAAGTATTCAAGAGAAAGGTTAAAAGGTTATGGGATTATTGGAATGTAGTGGCTGAGCCCTCGCCTACTACTGCATTCGTTGCTACGAATGGTCCCAGGGTGTAGCAGTACTCGTAAAGAGACTGGACATCTTTGAGATAGAATGATGCGAACACTGACTTGCTTCTCCAATAGGTTGCATCCATAACACTCTGCAGAGAATGGCTCTGTTTGAAGGCCAATGAAGTAGCCACAGCTCTCACTTCATGTGTCCTTACCTTCAGCAAAGCAAGGTCTTCTTCATTCAGATGAGAATGTGCTTCTCTAATCAGAAGCCTGAATAGTAAGAAACTGAGTTCTTAGAACTTGGAAAAGAAGGTTTCTTGATAGCACACCATAAGGCTTCTGATTGTCCTCGTAAAGGTTAAGACCTTTTTAGATAGTACCTAAGAGCTCTAACTGGGCAAAGTACTCTCTCCAGTTCATTCCCCACCAAGTTGGACAGGCTTGGGATCTCGAACGACTTAGGCCAAGGACGTGAAGGAAGCTCGTTTAGCAAAAACCGAGCTGCAAGGAACATGTAGCCGTTTCAGATGTGAAAACAATGATCCTGCTGAAGGTGTGGATCTCACTTACTCTTTTAGCTGTTGTCAAGCACACGAGGAAAAGAGTTTTTAATGTGAGGTCCTAAAAAGAGGCTGATTGGAGAGGTTCAAATCTTGATGACATAAGAAACCTTAGGACCACGTCTAGATTCCAGCCTGGAGTGGACAACCGACGTTCCTTTGAGGTATCAAAAGACCTAGGGAGGTCCTGTAGATCTTTGTTGGTGGAAAGATCCAAGCCTCTGTGGCGGAAAACCGCTGCCAACATACTTCTGTAACCCTTGATCGTAGGAGCTGAAAGGGATCTTACTTTCCTTAGATATAACAGGAAGTCAGCAATCTGGGTTACAGTGGTACTGGTTGAGGAAACTGCATTGGTCTTGTACCAGCTACGGAAGACTTCCCCTTGAGACTGATAGATTCTGAGAGTGGATGTTCTCCTTGCTTTGGCAATCGCTCTGGCTGCCTCCTTCGAAAAGCCCCTAGCTCTTGAGAGTCTTTCGAAAGTCTGAAAGCAGTCAGACGAAGAGCGTGGAGGTTTGGGTGTACCTTCTTTACGTGAGGTAGACGTAGAAGGTTCACTCCTAGAGGAAGAGTCCTGGGAATGTCGACCAGCCATTGCAGTACCTCTAAGAACCATTCTCTCGCGGGCCAGAGCGGAGCCAACCAACGTCAGCCGTGTCCCTTTGCGAGAGGAGAACTTCCGAAGTACCCTGTTGACAATCTTGAACGGCGGGAATGCATACAGGTCGAGATGGAACCAATCCAGCAGAAAAGCATCCACGTGAACTGCTGCTGGGTCTGGAATCGGAGAACAATACAACAGGAGTCTCTAGGTTATCGAGGTAGCGAACAGATCTATGGTTGGCTGACCCCACAGGGCCCAAAGTCTGCTGCAAACATTCTTGTGAAGGGTCCACTCTGTGGGGATGACCTGACCCTTCCGGCTGAGGTGATCTGCCATGACATTCATACCGCCCTGAATGAACCTCGTTACCAGCGTGACCTTTCGATCTTTAGACCAGATGAGGAGGTCCCTTGCGATCTAGAACAACTTCACGAAAGAGTCCCTCCCTGCTTGAAGATGTAAGCCAGGGCTGTGGTGTTGTCAGAGTCCACCTCCACCACTTTGTTAAGCTGGAGGGACTTGAAGTTTATCAAGGCCAGAAGAACCGCCAACAACTCCTTGCAATTGATGTGAAGTGTCCTTTGTTCCTGATTCCATGTTCCCGAGCATTCCTGTCCGTCCAAAGTCGCACCCCAGCCCGTGTCTGATGCGTCCGAGAGGAGAAGGCGGTCGGGTTTCTGAACAGCCAAAGATAGACTTCCTTGAGAAGAAAGCTTTTCTTACACCACGCGAGAGAAGACCTCCTCTCTTCGGAAACAGGAACTGAGACCGTCTCTAGCGTCATGTCCTTTATCCAGTGAGCAGCTAGATGATACTGAAGGGGGGGAGGTGGAGTCTCCCTAACACGATGAACAGGGCCAGCGATGAAAGTGTCCCTGTTAGACTCATCCACTACCTGACTGAGCATCGGTTCCTTCTCAGCATGCTCTGGATGCATTCTAGGGCTTGGAATATCCTTGGGGCCGACGGAAAAGCCCGAAAAGCTCGACTCTGAAGATCCATACCCAGGGAGACAATGGTCTGGGATGGGACGAGCTGAGACTCCTCAAAATTGACCAGGAGGCCCAGTTCCTTGGTCAGATCCATAGTCCATCTGAGAATCTCCAGACAGCGACGACTTGTGGGAGCTCTTAAAAGCCAGTTGTCTGACGGAGCCGGACACAAGATCATGGTACTTCTGCACAGTCTGTGAACTGTCAACCATGGGGAAGCGAGGAAGTACAGTGACAACCCGAAGCTGTCTAGACTGTCTGGGTCGTACAGACAACTCCTTATCGGGTTGCTGAGGTTGCCGCACTGCGTCACAACAAGTCACTTCTGCTGGTTGTTGAACGTCTTCCCAGTGACACACTGACTCCGTAAACAAAAAAATCCTCTAACAAGGACTAAGCTTGGACTGCATGTCTTGCAACACAGCTCAAGGTCTATGGGAGCAGGTGTGGTAACAGACGGGGTTAGCGACTGAAGTGGAACCATTACCTTCCCTGGGAGCATGTTATGCTTAAATAAAAGTCCATAGGAGGCTACGCAGCTAAAGGCTCCTCTCCAAATGACAGAGTCCTCAAGGGAATATCAGAAGGAGGGAGAAAAGCACTTTCTCATCTACAGGGACCATATCCGAGAAAAGCTAAGTTCTCTCAGTGAGGGTTTCACTGGTGCAAAAGCAGCAGACTAGAAGGCAACGTTATGAAACTGCTTGACAGTCTAGTGAGTTGGCAACAACCAAAGATGTGTGACTGAGAAGCATGCGGTAAGGTATGCAGAGCATGTTGTATGCAGAGCATGCTGTATGCAGAGCATGCTGTATGCAGAGCATGCTGTATGTAGAGCATGCTGTAAGGTAAGCAGAGCGTGTTGCATGGCGTGTAACATTTCTCAGAAATTCCATGACCAGTGCTAGAGTGAGTAATATCGCATTACCGTCCATTGAAAGTGCACGTGCCGAGGGAATTGATTTAGACTGTTTTGTTGATGAATTTGATAGCCGGCATGATAATCGTAGAATTAAGCTACACTAAATGTACTATAATCTACTTCACCTCAGGAAAGGGAAACTCGCCCTGTTGGCAACACTGCATTACTTCATGCATGCTTGCATGGGGTTTAATATCAACATAATATTACCTTACATTCATAACTCATGATTCATTTGTTTAGAAGATATTTTTGCCATATTTTGCGATTTGTTAAAAATATATTGCAAGGAATACATATATATTTTTATATAAGTAATACAAATAACCTCCATTATCATAATGTTTGTGTAGGCATACATGTATATGATTACAAATGCAAGTTATGAAAGTAATGAGGTGTTATTATTGTCATTTGTTATTCCCAAGTTGAATGGGAAGAAGCTCAAGTTGAGGAAAAAATGGCAGATGCATGCGTTGAGGTGGCTGACTCATAGCATGAGGTTGCTGCCTCAAGAGTTGCGCTTGCTGTAAGGGTTGCGGATGCGCAGTAGCAGCTTCCTGAGGAACGAGTTAAGGTTCCTGAGGTGAGAGCTGCGAGAGTTGCGGTAGCGGCTGCGCAGAACGCAGTTCTTGTCTCGCGAGTTGAGGTTCCTGAGGTGCTAGCCTAAGGAGTTGAGACTCTTGCCTTGTTAGGAGGGTTTAGGTCGCTGCAGCGAGTGCTGAGGTGGCTGCCTCATTGATGGAAGAGGTTGTCGTACCTCAAGAGATTGTTGCCTCGCTGGTGGAACCGCAAGCGGAAGCGGAGGAAGTAAGGCATAAGACTCCTGCTCCCATTGCTGAGGTTGCCTTAAGGAAGGTTAAGGTTGCTGCACAACGCTGGTAAATGGCAACTCAGAACGCGGTAAGTTAGCCTGAGGAACCTCAACTTCGTACGCCTGGCAGACTGGACTGCGGTGAGGCGGAGCTCTCGCAGGAGGAGGCGGAGGTTGCTGCACACCGCTGGTAACTGGCAACTCAGAACGCGGTAAGGTAGCCTGAGGAACCTCAACTTCGTACGCCTGGCAGACTGGACTGCGGAGAGGCGGAGCGTTCGCAGGAGGAGGTGTAACCTTCTCAGCCTGAAACTCACGCATTAAGACCGCAAGCTGCGACTGCATGGACTGCAACAAAGTCGTCTTGGGATCAACAGACGATAAGGTCTGTTGAGGCAAAGCCTTAATAGAAGATAAGGTCTGTTGAGGCATCGCCTTACCTCTCTTAGGAGGTGTGCAGTCACCTGATGACTGAGGAGAGTCAGAGCTAACCCAATGACTGCATCCGGGTTGTTGAACTCTAACTTCGTACGTCTGGCATAGGTCTGGACTTTACGTTTAAGAGGTCTTGAGACCTGAGACCAGCGTTTTCTCCCCGAAATTTCTTCTGCAGACGAGCAAAATAAGGGCTCAATCGTCTGCGGGTGGGAGTGACGGTCTCTGTAAGACACGCCCGCAACCACCGAGGATACTTCTGTGCGCCGATCAAGGCCTGCCGAACCCTTTTGCCCTTTGACATTGCTTCTCCCCTGGGCTTGGGAGCTTGCAAGAGGTCCCGGACTGGGAGGACGACTGGCACGCACAGAAGTACCCTCACGCACAACACTGACACACTTTGCGCTAATCACTTATCACTTTTGATTTTCTGTTTGCACTTATTTCACTGAACTCGAAACTTTAAGTGGTTTGTACCTGAAACACGCAATTCTATCCTTTCTCAAAAGTTAGTAATTGCGAAAACAGAATTACAATGTAACAGAAAAATCTAATGAAAGATAAATAATTCAGTGGCTGGAAAGAGACTAAACACTAGATCAAATAAACTACGTTTAAAATCTCTCACCGCATAAAGCTTGAGAACAAGAAAAAACTCTAGGAACGTTTACCTTCTTCCCCTAAAGAGACTAGGGAGAAGAGCAAAAACGATAACAACGTTACTCGCTTGAACGAAACGTTTATCCTCCTCTTTCTCCCTCCGTCTCTATCTCTCTCTCTCTCTCTCTCTCTCTCTCTTGACTTAGAACCTGAGAGAAGAGCCCAATCATATATATCGTTAAAACATATTATTGTTAAAGGAAAATATTTCCCAAAATGAAAAGTTCCTTTATTAGAATTAAAACCATTAAGTTAAGAAAGAATGAACAAAACGCTAGACACGGTTACTCTTACTGCAACGTGACACCGTGAAAATTCTCTCTCTATCGTAACGATAGAGCGCAAGTTGAACGTTCTGAACGTCAACAACTGCAGAGACAAAACAAAACGTTAGTTCAACTTTGAAAACAGTACGAGACTATCAAAGAAATTCTTTCAAAAACATTAAAATAGCATAATATGTTAACAGGTAAAACCGAAATGACGGGCTCAATGTTAATTAACTTCGGTACCAAGAAAAGACCGCCTACTATTAGGAAAGGTCGAATATAAACAAATATAAAAATTAATTTTAATAAGTTTATAATAAAAGGAAGTTAATCGAAGAGGCCTATAAAAGGCGGAGAGATATAAAATAAATCTATAACTTTTGTTAAGCAAAATTAAGAAAGAGAGTCTATACTCTCTTAGACACCAACACTTCCGTCTAAGGGAAGGGTCGGCCATTTAAAGGTGAAAGAGAGTTCATACTCTCTTCGCCACCATAATTAATCAAATTAATTCCAAAAGTTAGCTAAGCTAATAATAAAACTTCCTGAATAGCGAAAGCTGAAATCTTAGAGCAATACTTCACCAAAAACCGTGAACAAGACTCCAAAATTATAAGCGTATCCATGAACGTCTTGCCGGAAGCACGACAGAGGAAAAATTGAAGTGGTGTCAACAAGAAGTACTGCAGTACCTGGCCACAGGTGGCGCTTGTGAGTACACCCCCCTCTTGTATAGCGATCGCTGGCGTATCCCTTCCGTAGAATTCTGTCGGGCAACGGAGTTGACAGCTACATGATTATCGGGTAAGTTTAATATTGAAAATACTATATTATTCTCGTTATGATAAAGAATCTAGTTAATAGTCAACACTTAGTTTAAAGTAATTGATTATCAGAATAATGCGCAAACTGGACAAAATACGTAGTATGCGCTTAATAGATATAACAGGAGTAATTCAACACAAGTATTTAAATATTCATTTACCGACACGTAAATGTTATTTGTACACCAAAATAGTACTTTTAACACCAAACAATAATCAAATTAATTTCCTGACTAGAGATAACGATTAGAATTACGAAAATCTCCGAAATTGGAAATTAGCTAATTTCACTTAAGAAATTTATATAACAAAATAAATCACTTTATAATGAAATAGAGATGGAGGAAATTTCACTTATAATGAAACTTAATTTAATAAATCACATATAATGAAATTTGACTTATTTCCTAAATATCACTTTTGAATGGTGATTTTAAGAAATGGCAAAATCTTAGGGCTTCAGATTTTTTTTTTTTTATGAGAAATCTCTGGGATAAGAGATTTGAGTAGGCGAAACTTTAAAAGCTACCTACTGGGGGCATCTTCAATTAATAAGGGTGGTTTAGAAGCTGGACAATCAGCATACCTAAGTCTTAACTATATCAAGCGTGACTTGTTCCTCTTACAACCAAATGACTACCCAGACATATTATACATAAATGTCTAATGAGAGGGAGACGAGACATCTACCTTACCTTGGAATTATTACTGTCGTCCTTTATCCTTGGTACGCCACAACACAACACTTGTTACTGTTCATAATCACTGGAACTGTTCTTTCACGATTCAATCACTTGATATAAATTTGATGAATCATATCACACATCATATCCCGGACAGGCCCCCAACTATTATGTGACGAACCACTGTGCAAACAATTACCCCTTT
>NC_090748.1:44893490-44900990 GCF_036898095.1 Palaemon carinicauda
TCAATTCCAATGTTGAATAAATCTTGGACATATACATGACTTGTATGGGGAAATACCGAAAAACGTCAATAATAGTTTGGAGCACAATACGATATATTAGGTGGCGTAAACTCACCGAATTAATTTATAAAGATATGCTGTATGACTATATATATATATATATTTTTGGGCTCAAGCCATGTCGTCCTGATGGAAGTTCCTATAGGGTAGCTTCCTAGGGTATATTACAACTACGGCGATATTCCCAGAGAATTTACCTTAAGGTACCAGAATTCTAACTCCTGGAGCGAGTATCCCTCGTGAAAGGGATATCGCGACATATCAGAGGACGTATTCTTGACACGCCACATGGCAATCTGCAGCCTGGACAGAGATTTCGTCTCGTAGGAGGCGATTGGCAAGAAACGAATTCGGGAAAGAAAAAGGGGGAGCCACTCCCAAGGCTCCCTAACATCCGATTCGTATGCGTGCCTGGCGCCAATCCTGGCACCATCTGTATTCCTTTTTGCGTAGCTTAACAACTCGGTGTTTTTTCCTGTGTTTCTCGCAAATCTTGGATTTATTCTACTTTTCATGGATTCTCCGTCTTCGTCGGCCTCTGATAAGTTGAGTACCATGTCTTTTATGTATAAATGTGGGCTCTTGGTAAATTTTTGAGTGATTAATAGGATTAATCTTTGTTACAAGAGCCGTAGCCTACCGAAGGCGTCATGGACGCTGCCGCTCGCTTGGTATGAGTTTAGTTAGCCAGAGCGACATTCCCGGTTGTTTTGCTTTAATAAATTTTAGCTATTTAGCATTACATAGGATTTCCTTTCGTGCTTAGTATTATTTTGGCGAAGTATTCGCCATTCTGGCCTACGCTAGGCTATGTAGCCTAGTCGTTTGGTTCTAGTACTTCATGCATGATTTTGGTTTTTCCGAGTGTAATAAAATTTTATTGAGGCTTTAGGCTATGTTTTTTACATTTAAGATTGTGTGGAATATTTCCAAGATAGTATACGAGTGAGTTTCGGTGATTTAGGTAATCGATTCTCTTGGTGCCTAGGCTAAGTTGCTTATGGAGCCTTAGTATACTTTCTCATACTCCCCGGTTGCTTTCTTTTCTTCGGAGAAGGTATGCAATCCCTTTCCCTCTGTTTAAGCCTTGGGCTTATCCCTAAGTGGTTTTTTCCGAATTAATTTTCGATAAAACTATACTGGGGTGTTACTGTACCTTCCTGTTCCAGTAAGTCTGGTTCAAAGAGGGGCAGAACAACAGAGTATTTAGTCTGAGTCTGTGCTTGTCTGGCTTGGGGTAGAGTCTCCCTCGCTGGCCTGACACAGACAAAGGTGGCTTAGCCTCCTTAGGTCACTAGCGAAGGTTTCTGTGGATATGATTCCTTCTTTTGTGATCTACCAGACTAGTCCTTGTTGCTGTTCTCGGGGGAGGATAAGTTTCTTTCCCTGGGAGTGGCAACACCTTCCTTGCTTTGGTGCTCTGGGAGCTGGCAAGTATTGCTGGCCTCCCCCCTTAGATCTCCCTTAGGCTAAGATAAGTTTCTTGGCTGCGGGTGATCCATCACTAAAGCAAGGTTGGTAGGACCCTCTTTTGTCCCTTCCCCCTCTATCTCCGTAATGGCCTAGCCATTACAGTACTGTACGCCGTTCTACATCTGGACCTAGTATAGGTTAGGATGTGGAATTGACTCAGCCCCCTGCCGGCCGGCAGAGCTGCCGGCCGGCAAGGGTCTTATATTTTGAGTGCTGCCTGGACCTCCCTTGGTCCCTTATCCATGCCTGCCTGTAGAGCCAGACGGCATTGGCCAGGAAGCCTGAATTAGATTCTCCCCTTCCTTATATGCACTCTTTCGGATTGCCGGGGTTGGAGGTAGTGTACACTCTTATCCCGGCATCCATCCTATTTTTCTTCTAGTGCTGTACCCGACCCGGCTGCCGGCCTCATAGGCCGGCAGCCGGGCAGGTGTAGTCCTCTGGTTCTTTTGCTGCCGGCTGGCATCGGTCCTGTACCTTTGCCGGCCGGCTAATGTCAGCCCTTGTGTGCCGGTCACCAAGAGTGTGGCCAGCAGCTGGGTACTACCTTGTGTAGTTGCCGGCCGGCAGCCATTGCCGGCCGACATTGGCTGTTGCCGGCCGGCAATTGCCGCCGACCGGCACATGCATTTGAACCAGAGTTCTGCGCCTTATAGCTGTTAAGTAGTATACTTTAAAGCTAGTTATGGTGTGTGCCGGCCGGCAGTTGCCGACCGGCACGTATCCTCCTATACTGTACTAGTATTCTTCAGTATAACATATACAGTAAGAGGAAAACTATAGTATGGGTTTTGGTACAGCACTGTGTGTTCTAACACTTTTGTGTTTTCTTGCACAGTCCTTTGCTGTTGCCCTACAGATAGGAAAGTGAGTTTTTCCTGTCTATTATCCAGGTTTTTAAAATCATTGCTTAGGTGTGAGCTCCACCTGTTTCCTCTGGAAACTTTGCATTGGTTACTCTAGAAGAGATTAACCATTTGATTTTATTATCTGGAAGGCTGCAGCACTGGGTTGTGAGGGAAACACAAGTGTGTGTCTTTCCTTTCTGAATTGTTATGCTATACTATGCATATCCAGTGATACATAGTTCACTTGATACTCATGGAAATTTCTTCTCTTTACAGAAGGACACTCCGAAGTGCGGAAGTGCTTTCTGCAACGTCCGCAGCTAGAACCTCTGCGGACATGAGTTTTGTAGGAGACACGCAGCATGCGCTGTCTCCAAGGATGATCTCCGGTATTGGGACCATCAGGTATGTACTGTGTGCACTAACCTGATTACTGAGACCTTTGATTCCCCTAGGACGGAGAAATTAAGGGATATAGCTAGGAAGAAGCTTCGTACCTGGGTAAGGGGCTTCCAAAAGAACCCTTCTGGCCCTTATCTTCCAAGTGAGAAGATGAGGGCGTATCTTTTCCCTAAGGCATCAGCTGATGCAGTGATTCCCCAGCCTCAAGAGGAGATCCCCCAAGTTCAGATCCAGGTGGATGCTGAAGTCGCGGTCGCGATGCAAGACATCCAGTTAGATGACAGGATGTCTGATGTGGACGAGTGTCTGGAGGAAGACCTCCTGGCAGAAGCCCAGGATGAAGTTCAAGCCCCAGACGTTGTAGAGGTAGACGTCGACGAGGTGTCGGCTTCTCCGGTTCAGATTCCGGAGCCTATTCCCTCAACATCGGCCGGTCTCCCAGTAGAGCTGGGACAGGCCCTCTCTTCTATTGTTGGAATGATCCAACAAAAGCAGAAGGAGAATCAGGAGAAGGCGGCTGCAATGGAACTGCGAATGCAGTGCCTTGCAGAATCACATGGGCCCTAGAAAAAGCTCAATGTGAAAGACCTTCCCTTGTGCTCAGATGCTAACCCATGGAGGTATGCTGAGCACATGCCGATGACGACTGGAAAGATCGTCATCTGGGATAAGCTGGGCTCAGTTCCCCTGGAGGAGGTGGAATTCTGGCCTAGCAAGGCATCATATTCGGACTGTTATGTCCGGCTGAGGAAGGAACCAGCTTCAAAGGAGGAGACAGAGCCGAAGGAGGTCATAGTGATGGACCATGCTAAGGCTCAAGCTCTACTTTCATCCTCGATGAAAGAGAGGGGCTTCTCTAACTCAAAGGTAGCCGCATTGAACAGGAAGCTCCCTTCCTTTGTGTCCTCGCCTACTAGAGCCTTCCCCTTTTTACAGAAAGGTTTTCTGGCTGTACTAAAAGCAGTCGAGGCCGGCAAGCCTTGCCCCTCCCTAGAGGAGTGTAAATCCTTGTCGCTGGCCCTGCCTATGGACCACAAAGACTGGAAGGACGTCCATCTTACGTTCTCAGTTGGAAAGTTGGAGGCTGATATTGCCGGACGTCAGTTCGGCGAGGACCTACCTAAGCTGTCTGACTTTCCTTTGCGAAGAGAGTTCGATACAAAAGAAAGGCTGACTGCCTCAATGTCTCTTCAGACTACTCTCGAGACGATGGCAAGTGACCCCAAGGTCCATGAAATGTTCATGGTAGTGGCCAAGACTCATCTGGCCACAGTGACGAAGGACCTTTATGGCTTCGTCAAGGCAAGGAGAGCTTGTGGGGTGTTCGTGTTTACCTCGGCTACGGTGAGGCACGAGCCAAGGAAACTAATCTCCTCCAACATTTGGGGAAAAGACCTTTTCCCTACCGACTTGGTCAAAGAAGTTGTTGATAAGGCCGCCTTGGAGAATAGAAACCTTCTCCAGAAGTGGGGCCTGGCTATCAAAAGAAAGTCTTCCCCGGATGAGGGTCCTCAACCAAAGAGGAAGACTATGAGGACTAGGCTACCGTCTCGGCCAGCCAAGCCTGTTAGACAGCAACAGCAACTGCAATTGCCATTGCCCCAAGTGCCCCAGATCGTTGCACAAACCCCGACCACTTTTCAGTGGGTACCCCAGGCCGTGTCGACACAGTCCACGGCATTCACCCCAGCGTTCGAGGGGCAGTCTACTTCCTTTCGAGCAAAGCCTAGAGGAGCAGCCAGAGGCTCGTCTAGACGCCCCTCAAGGGGAAGGGGATTCAGGGGTGGTCGTGGTCAGGAAGGCAAGACCTCAGGACGGCAGTCCAAGTGAGGTGATACCGGAAGGAGGGAGACTTCTGAAATTTCGGGATCGGTGGACCTTCGATCCCTGGGTCCACAGCCTACTCAAGAATGGACTGGGCTGGAGCTGGTACACCACTCCACCCCCGTGCCTTCGGTTTTTCCAACACTCCACCCCCGTTATGGAGGAGTACGTTCATGAACTGTTGGGTAAAAAAGGTGATCCGAAGGGTGAAGCCCATCAATTTCTAAGGGAGGCTGTTTTGTGTTCCCAAGAAAGACTCGGAAAAGCTCAGAGTCATTCTGGACTTGTCGCCACTCAACAAGTTCATAGTGAATTGCAAATTCAAAATGCTAACACTGCAACACATAAGGACCTTACTGCCCAAGAGGGCATATTCCGTCATTATAGACTTGTCAGACGCCTATTGGCACATTCCAATTAGCCGTCGACTCTCCCCTACCTAGGGGTCAGGCTACAACGAAGACTATACGCCTTCGGAGCCATGCCATTCGTGCTAAACATAGCCCCAAGGATTTTTACGAAGCTTGCGAGCGTAGCTTTCAAACAATTACGCCTAAAGGGAATTCAGGTAGTAGCCTACCTGGACGACTGGTTGGTGTGGGCAGCATCCGAGACAGAATGCTTGCAAGCTTCCAGTCAAGTGATCCAGTTCCTAGAGTACCTAGGCTTCAAGATCAACAGAAAAAAGACTCGAATTTCTCCATCTCAAAAGTTCCAGTGGCTGGGAATCCACTAGGACCTTTTGTCACACCGTTTCTCCATCCTGGCGAAGAAAAGGAAGGCGATAGCGGGTTCTGTCAAGAGACTTCTAGATTCCGAAAGGATATCAAGACGCGAGCAGGAGAGGGTACTGCGCTCTCTCCAGTTTGCTTCGGTAACAGACCCAGTGCTAAGAGCACAGCTAAAGGATGCAATCGGAGTTTGAAGAAGTTATGCATCAAACGCGCGAAGAGATCTGAGAAGACCAGCCGCTTCGGCTAAGTACTCTTCTCAGGCCTTGGTCCCAAGCCAGACATCTAAAGAAGTCGGTTCTTCTTCAGCCACCTCCCCCGTCGGTGACGATTCACTCAGACGCCTCGAAGGAGGGATGGGGAGGTCACTCTCATCGGAAAAAAGTCCAGGGGACTTGGTCCAAGCTATTCAAGACCTTTCACATAAAACTTTCTAGAAGCTAGGGCAGTGCTCCTTACCTTAAAGAAAGTCTCCCCGCATCACTCGATCCACATAAGGTTGGTGATGGACAGCGAGGTAGTTGTGAGATACTTGAATCGACAAGGATCGAGGTCACCACCTCTCAACCAGGTGATGTTGGCCATCTTCCGATTGGCGGAAAAGAAGAAGTGGTACCTGTCGGCAGTTCACCT
Source organism: Palaemon carinicauda (assembly GCF_036898095.1). Classification (NCBI taxonomy): domain Eukaryota; kingdom Metazoa; phylum Arthropoda; class Malacostraca; order Decapoda; family Palaemonidae; genus Palaemon; species Palaemon carinicauda. Next base: position 44,899,462 of record NC_090748.1, read on the forward strand.
TCAAGGAGTCCGCAATGTGACAGCGGACGCTCTATTCAGGTTCACACCGATAGAGTCGGAATGGTCCTTAGACGCAGGATCATTCTCCTTCATTCTGAATCAAGTCTCAGAACTGCAGATAGACCTCTTTGCGACAAAAGACAACAAGAAGTTGCCCCTGTACGTGCCCCATACGAGGACCCCATAGCGGAAGCAGTGGACGCAATGTCCCTCGACTGGAACAGATGGTCCAAGATTTATCTGTTCCCTCCTCACAACCTTCTGTTGAGGGTCCTCAACAAACTGAGATCCTTCAAGGGGTAGCGGCAATAGTGGCCCACAAGTGGCCGAACAGCGTGTGGTTCCCCCTGGCATTGGAACTGTAGCTGAAGTTTGTACCGCTACCAGATCCAGTTCTGACCCAGCGAGTCCAGAAGTCAACTTTCTGCGCTTCATTACAGAAAACCCGGACCCTACAGCTCATGATTTTCTCTCCCTAGCGGTGAGAAAGCGTTTCGGGATTTCGAAAGCCAGCATAGACTTCCTTGAGGAATATAAGTGCAAATCTACTAGAAGGCAATATGAGTCATCTTGGAGAAAATGGGTGGCCTTTTGTCAAGGCGAAGAATCCGCAGGAGATCTTTACAGACTTCTGCTTATCGTTCTTCTCCACCTCCATGGTCAAGGATTGGCAGCTAACACGATTTCAGCGTGTAAGTCTGCTTTGACAAGACCCATTCTATATGCCTTCCAGGTCGACCTAGGTAACGAGATCTTTAATAAATTCCCGAAAGCCTGCGCTAGGCTCAGACCTTCAGCACCTCCAAAGCCCATTTCATGGTCTTTAGACAAGTTCTTCATTTCGCTTCTCTGTTGAGCAATGAAGAGTGTGCGTTAAAGGATTTGACACAAAAAGTTATTTTCCTATTTGCACTCGCGTCCGGGGCCAGGGTTAGTGAGATTGTAGCCCTCTCAAGAGAGGCAGGTCGTGTTCAGTTCCTGGATGGGGGAGAACTGAACCTGTTTCCGGATCCTACGTTTCTCGCCAAGAATGAGTTACCCACCAACAGGTGGGGTCCCTGGAGAATCTGCCCTCTGAAAGAAGATGCATCTCTATGTCCAGTAGAATGCCTAAAGGTCTATCTTCATAGAACTTCAGACTTCTAGGGTGGTCAACTATTCAGGGGAGAAACATCAGGCTCAAATTTATCTCTGAATCAACTCAGAGCGAAAATCACATATTTTATTCGCAGAACGGATCCTGACAGTACACCCGCAGGTCACGATCCGAGGAAAGTTGCCTCATCCTTAAATTTCTTTAATTGTATGGATTTTGAACATCTCCGTTCATACACTGGCTGGAAGTCTTCCAGAGTGTTCTTTCGCCACTATGCGAAGCAAGTAGAGGAACTAAAGAGATCTGTGGTAGCAGTGGGTCGCGGTGTTAACCCTACTGTTTAACTCTGCGAGGAACAGTGGTCTTAATTGGGACGATTAATTCCAGGGTGAGTGTGTAGTTACATACTGTACTACAAACTAAGTGAGGACAC
>NC_090748.1:44905990-44910990 GCF_036898095.1 Palaemon carinicauda
CCTATAAAAATCCCACCCACGTTGGTCTTAGGATAACTCCTTACTGTGCGAGGTGCCAGTTGGGTGATAACTAAGAAGCAAGATGAGTGCAACAGTAACAAAACTTTATTAAACACACATCGAGCTTGAAAACTGTACCAACCGTGTGCCGCACGATCGTACATAGTTCATGTTGTGCTTGTATCTTCGCTCTCCCCTCGCACTAAAAAGAACCTGAAAAATCATGTCTGCTTTTTTCCTCCGTAACATTGTCGAATTCTTAACATGAAAATTCTTGTTGCTTCAAGATTTTGTATATAAAGGAGAGTGTTCTACAATAAACTAACTCAGTTGCTTTCACATTGCCTTTGAGTTCACAACCTTTTCTCGGCCTATTACATTGGTGACCCAGAAGTCGACTCGCTCCCACTGCCTTTCACCCTCACCACCCTCGAACCCTCCATCGTTGGTACTATGACGGACTCTACAGAAGTTGGCGCTGCGGCTGCCCCATTGAAACTTTCACCGTTCGCCAACGGAGTGGCGTTTTCTTGGTTTCAGCGCGCAGAAGTCCAGTTTCACATCAAGGGCATGACTCGCTCAACCACCAAAGAAGATTATGTTCTCGCGGCGATACCCGAGGACACCTTCCCGGAAATATCCGACTGGCTTTGTGAACAAGGAGACACCCCAATAGCGTATGATGCCCTCAAAACATACTTTCTGCAGCAGTACTCGCCGTCGCCAGCCGCCCATATAGCAAAGCTTTTTCAGCTCTCTCAACAACCGTTGGGGAACCAAAGGGCTTCGCTTGCCCTCAGGGAAATGACCAGTATCGCTCGCCTTCAACCTGCCGCAGACAGCTCTCCTCGTGAGGTGAACCTACTTCGTGCCCTTTGGATACGCCGTTTACCCGGACCTATACGCGCTGCCATACCCGATGTCGATAGTTTACCCATAAAGGACTTGATGACCAAAGCTGACGTCCTTATGGACAGCCACTTCAAGACCTCCATCAACGCCTCCACCCCTGACGAAGAGGATGCCTATTCAACGTCAACCGAAGCTGACATGAATGCCGTAGGACATACACACCTACACCGTGACGTGCCGAAGCAGCGATAAAGCTCCCCACCACCCACCAATCGCTCGCGCACAACAAACAACTTCTACAGCCACTTACTACCTCCCATCCGCAGCAGTTTTGCTTCTACCACTTCAGATTCGGGGCAACCGCGAAGAAATGTGCCGAGGATTGTCAGTGGCCAAAAAACGTGTAAGCAGGCCATTGCTCGTGGCGTTGGCCTCCCTTGTTTCTAATCTTTTCTTTTTACATGATGCAGAAACGGCGTGCGAGTTTTGGTAGAAATGGGTGCTAGTCGTTCTCTTTTGCCAAGGAAACTCTTCAAGACACGACGTAGACTGTCTACATCTGCCGACGTCCGCTTGGTATCTGCCAACGGATCTGCAATACCCACCAACGGTTACGAGAACCTCACATTATCGTTCGGAAACGGTAAATTCAATTGGAAGTTTCTTGTTGCTGACGCCACATTGCTAATCCTCGGTGCGGATTTCCTCTCTCATTTCCACCTTCTGGTCGATGCCGCCCACCGACGATTGGTCAACGCAGACTCATACTTGTCGACACCTCTTAAACCCGCCCCCTCTAACCTCGCTCTCCACATTAGCGCACCTACGGATGCCTACGCCCACCTCCTCATGTCTTACCTTGAAGTTTTCCGTCCAGAAATTCGCCAAACACCCACGGTTCCTGCCAAGCACGGTATTTATCACCATATCAAGACAACGGGACACCCAGTCTTCGCAAAATTCAGACGTCTGGCACCGGAACGATTGGCAGCCGCCAAACAGACGTTCGCCCAAATGGAGGAAATAGGCCTTTGCCAAAAGGCCTCCAGCTCATGGTCGTCACCCTTATACATTGTTCTGAAGAAAGACCGCTCCCTCCATCCGTGCGGCGATTACAGACGCTTGAACATGCAAACAAAACCGGATCACTACCCCCTCCCAAACATTGCCGACGTGACCTCCTACCTGCATGAAGCGAAGGTTTTTTCTACGCTCGACCTCCTGAAGGGGTATTATCAGGTGCCTATGAACCCAGAAGACATCCCCAAGACTGCCATCACAACTCCGTTTGGTACATACACCTTCAATTACTACTGTTTTGGCCTTCGTAATGCTGGGGCCACGTTTCAACGTCTCATGGATGGCATCATAGGGGACTCCCTTTCTGTGTATGTTATGTGGACGACATACTTGTGTTCTCCTCCTCAAAAGAGGAACACCTCCGTCACCTGCGCATCGTACTCGACCGCCTGCAAAAAAACGGCCTTGTAGTCCGGTACGACAAGTGTACCTTTGGCGCCAACGAAGTGTCGTTTTTAGGGCACCGCATCACTCCTGAAGGAGTCCACCCCCTCCCTGAGAAGGTAGCAGCCGTTCAGAACTTCCTGTGCCCTCGACCGTCAAAGCTCTGCAGGAATTCTTGGGCATGATCAACTATTAACACCGTTTTCTGCCAGCTACTGCCGCCACTCTTGCTCCCCTCTACGCCTCCCTTAAGGGCAAGCCAAAGGACGTGAAGTGGGGTCCCCTTCAAGAAGAAGCCTCCTGCAATGCAAAGAAGGCCCTATCAACTGCTGCAGCTCTCACTTTTCCTATCCCACATGCCCCTCTCCTTCTCTCCACTGAAGGCAATGATGTGGCTATTGTTGCAGTAGTCGAGCAGGTGGTCAACAGCTCGCCCCGCCCATTGGCCTTCTTCAGCAGAAAACTGTCCAAGGCAGAATCGGGTTATTCTACATTCGATCGAGAATTGCTGGCGGTGCACTTGGCTGTCTGTCACTTTCGCCATTTCTTAGAAGGTACGCCCTTTGTCATTCGCACAGACCACATGCCTCTGGTGCACGCCTTTACATGACGGTCTGATGCCTGGTCCTCCCGGCAACGCCGACATCTCTCCGCCGTGGCTGAATACAATTGCACCCTTCAATACGTCCCTGGGAAAATTAATCCCGTTCCCGATGACCTGTCAAGAAACACGTTGGCTGCCGTTCAACTGGAATTGGATTACAACGCCCTGGCTGAAGCCCAACGACAGGATCCAGAGTATCAAGCATGTAGGACATCCTTCACGTTCCTCCGTTGGGAAGACTTTCCCCTCGAAGACTCCAACACCACCCTCCTCTGTGACATCAGTACTGGTAGACTGCGACCTTGGATTCCTGCTCCCATGCGACGGCAGGTGTTTGATTTCATTCACTGCCTTTCACATCCCTCGTGCCGTTCTACTGCACAGCTGCTGAAGGCAGAGTTCATTTGGCACAGCATTTCTAAGGATGCTAAGGATTGGGTCCGCGATTGTACTTCTTGCCAAACTCCCAAAGTACATCGACACACGGATTCCGGAGTGGGCACCTTTCCTCAACCTCAGCGTCGTTTCGCACACATTCACGTCAACGTTGTAGGCCCCCTACCCACATCACAAGGACATCGTTACCTGTTTACCGTCATCAACCGCTCCACTCGTTGGCTTGAAGCCACTCCCATGGAAACTACAATGTCCGCCTCATGTACATCTGTCTTACTCTCTGGATGGATTGCAAGATTTGGTATCCCTGAGCATATCACTTCCGACAGGGAACCACTTTCACCTCTCAATTGTGGGCATCATTAGCGAGTTTCCTGGGCATTACCCTACATCAGACAACGGCCTACAACCCCGCTGCCAATGGAATGGTTGAACGTTTTCATCTCACCCTCAAAGCCGCTTTGATGTCCCGCTGCAAGGATTCCCACTGGTTTACTCAGCTTCCCTGGGTCCTCCTGGGACTAAGGACCACTCCTAAAGACGCCCTCGACGTCTCGGCAGCTGAAATGGTGTATGGCCGCTCGTTGGTCGTCCCTGCCGAATTTTTTCCTTCTACAACCTCCTCCGACGATCTCCAGCGCATACGTCACGTCGTGGGAAAATTTACTCCATGCCGCCAGACTTACAAGCCCCCAGCAAAGCATCACATACCAACAGACTTGCACTCAGCAACGCACGTCTTCCTGCGCAACGACACTAGCAAGCCATCGCTAACGCCCCCTTACATGGGCCCTTTCCTTGTGATCCGACGCAGTCCGAAAGCATTCCTACTAAACATTCGTGGCAAAGAAGACTGGGTCTCCATTGATCATCTAAAACCTGCTTATCTTCTGCCAGATGACCCGCCTACAGTTTGCCTCTTTAGATCAGGGCGCCCTATTTAACATGTACAGTATGTCATTTTTAGGGGGGGAGCCATGTACCAACGGTGTGTCACACGATCGTACATAGTTCATTTTGTGCTTGTATCTTCTCTCCCCCCTCGCACTTAAAAGAACCTGAAAAATCCTGTGTTCTTTTTTCCTCTGCAACATTGTCGATTTCTCATCATGAAAATTCTTGCTGCTTTGAGATTTTGTATATGAAGGAGAGTGCTCTACAATAAACTAACTCATTTGCTTTCACACTGTCTTTGAGTTCTCGGCCCATTAAAATATCAAGACTTGCGATTAAGAACGTCACAAAAATTAAGGCATGAGTTATCAAGTTTATACAGGTCGATTTATTGACAGTGCAAGGAAGAGCGGGCGATAGGATAACATGCAAACCTGTTATAGAGTATAAATGTGTATGAAACACGTGCGTTCCATGCCGCCCCCCCCCCCTTCCGGAAAATTACATACTGTACATGAGAAAGACTGTAGTCAGGTCATGTAGCAGGAGATATGGAGGTTTTAGGGGATCGAGGGAGACCCAGTATTCTTTGCCATCTTCATTCAGCAAGGATACTTTCAGCAATCAAAGGATCAGGTAGAAAGGGCCCGTATAAGGGTGTCTCAGCGGTGGCTTGTTAGTATCACTGTACAAGAAAACGTGTGCTGCGGAGTGCAGATCTGTCGGTGTGTTGCTTACCTGGGGGCTTGTAAGTCTGACAGCAAGGAGTAAATTTTCCCACAACATGACG
>NC_090748.1:44915990-44925990 GCF_036898095.1 Palaemon carinicauda
TTCATTATGAAGTGATTTATTTTGTTATATAAATTTCGTAAGTGAAATTAGCCAATTTCCAATTTCGGAGATTTTCGTAATTCCAATCGTTATCTCTAGTCAGGAAATTAACTTGTATATTGTTTGGTGTTAAAAGTACTATTTTGGTGTACAAATAACATTTACGTGTCGGTAAATGAATATCTAAATACTTGTGTTAAATTACTCCTGTTATATCTATAAAGCGCATAGTAAGTATTTTGTCCAGTTTGCGCATTATTCTGATAATCAATTACTTTAAACTAAGTGTTGACTATTAACTAGATTCTTTATCATAACGAGAATAATATAGTATTTATATAAATTAAAATGTAACATTAAAAAGTTATCGAATTAAGCTGGTATAAATTAAAAGGAAATGTAAACTAGGACGTGCTAATTAGGTATGTTTTAAAGTAAAAAATACCTTTGCGTTTTTAAAGACTTGTTTACCGATTCGGTAAAATTGTTGTAAAAGTTTGTGATGTTAAGCGTGTCGTTTGAGTAATTATGAAGTAGTTAGCCGCGTGCTCAAGATCTCTAGCATAAAAAAAAAAAAAAAAAATTGTTCAGTCGTTAACTGTGAATAAAAGTTTTATAGTATTATCGTAAGTTTCGCGAGACTTAATTTTGTATTTAAGCTATTAGCTATTTTTGTGTAAGGTGATCTGATCATATAATTTTGTAATTTTGTGATCTCTCGATCTTGTAATTTTGTGATCGCTATTTTGTATTTCTGTGATCGAAAGATTGTTATTTTGCGATCGTATGATCTTATACTTATTCTTGTAAAGTTTGGATATTTATTCTAATTTGTACTTATCTTGCGCCACAGGCGACATTCAAAATGCCTTTCATCTTGCAACAATTTATTGTATCACCACGGGATCATGTGGAATCTCTCACAGTTGCCACAAAAACTGACCTAAAGAATCTAGCTCGCCATTATGATGTACAGGTTCCCGCAACTGCCGTAAAATGTGTAATTCTCAGTCATATTTTGAACTTCCTTGTAGATGAAGATATTGTTCCAGAAGAAGAATTGGCTGACGTTCGAGCTCTAACCGTTACCAATCCAAATGGTGACTTGAATAAACTAAGTCTGCAGCTGGAGTTGGAAAAGATGAAGATGCGAGCCGCAACTGCCGCCGCTGAGGTAGAAGAAAGGAAAGCCGCTGCTGCTGAAAGAGCCGCAACTGCCGCAACTCTGGTAGAACGAGAGAAAGCTGCCACAGAACGAGAAAGAGCCGCTGCTGCTGAACGAGCCGCAACTGCCGCCGCTGAGTTAGAAGAGAGGAAAGCCGCTGCTGCCGAGCGCACGGCTGCTGCCGCTGCTTCCCTAGAACGTATCAAGGTGGAAACTGCTGCGGAAGCTGCTGCAACTGCTTTGGAGCAACAAGAAAAAGAAAGTGAACAGAAAAACAACGCTCTCCGTGTTAGGCTGCAGATTGAGAGAGAAGCGGCCACAGTAACAGAACGGGATCTGGCATTTATAAGACTGAAAGAAAAGGAAGAAGGTAAGCTAATTCCCGAACCCTTTGATGTGGGCAAGGTGCAGAAATTGCTGCCCACATTTGAAGAACGGGAACCTGATAACTACTTCTCTGTGTTTGAAGACACAGCCAAGAATCTCAATTGGCCTCAGGACAAATGGTATTTAATCATCCGGAACTCATTTAAAGGTAAAGCATTATCTGTATGTGCCACTATGTTAGAGGAACATGATTATTTCATAATTAAACAGGCAATCCTTGATGCTTATTCTATTACTGCGGAAGGTTATAGGCAAATATTTCGTAATAGTCAGAAGCAAGTTCAGCAGACCTTTTTAGAATTTATGAATGGAAAGATTAAACAGTTTCAGAAGTGGGTAGACAAAGTAGATGTCAAAACTTTTGAGCAGTTGAAAGATTTAATAGTAATGGAGGAGTTCTTAAGGAAAATACCAGGTAGCATTAATGTGTATCTAAGAGAGCAGAATGAATCTGACCCAAAGAAAGCCGCTTTAAGGGCAGATGACTATGCTCTTATTCATAAAGTAGGTAAAACCCCATATAGAGAAACTAGACCTAAGGAAACTTGTACATACTGCAAACAAGAAGGACATCATATTTCAGAATGTCCTGATCCACATTGTGCAGCTTCATACTTAAAGAGAAAACCTAATCCCCCTCAATTCTCTCCTAAGCAAATGAATCTGCCCAAACAGGAACCAAAACCTAAGGTGGAGAAGAAAAAGACCTTCCATTGTGCATCACACGAGTCCCAAGCGTTTGCACCCTTCACTTGCTCAGGCAAAATAAATGGTAAACCTGTAACCATACTCAGAGACACTGGATCCTCTCAAACGATCGTCTCTCCTAAAGTAATACGACCTAAAGGTGAAACTCACAGGTATGTTGCAGTTAATGACCTAACCAGTAAGTCTATGTTGCCTCTCATTAATGTAAACCTTCATTGTCCTTATTTCTCTGGAACTACTGAAGTAGCTGTAAATCCAGAACTGTTACCATGCAAAAATGTAGATGTAATCCTGGGTAATGACATAGCTAACTCTGTTGTCTTAACAAACTTAATAGCAGTATCTCCAGGTGATGTTGTACAGGAGGAATGCTTAGCAGTGACACGAAGCAGTAAAAAGGACACCCCTACTGAATCATCATCAAACCCGTTGCCAGTCTCTGAACCTATGGATTTCAACGAGTTGATGAGTACATATAAGATCCAGCCTGATTCCTTTAGCTATCAACAAAGGAAAGATGTCACTCTACAGCAGTGTTTCAACCAAGTGAAACCAAAGGATACCAACAAGTGTTCTTATTTTTATATTAATAATAATGTACTAATGAGAAAATTCAGGTCCAGCAAGAACAGTCATCTAGAAACCTGGAAGGATCTATTCCAGGTAGTTGTTCCTAAGGATATAAGACCTCTGATCCTAGAATTGTCTCACTCTGCTGACTCTCATCTTGGTATCACTAAAACATATGAATGCATCAGTCAGGACTTTTATTGGCCAAAAATGAAGAATGACATTAAAGAGTACGTAAAAACATGTACAACATGTCAAAAAGTAAGTAGTCCTAATGTGAAAGTACCAGTTGCACCATTAAAACCTATACTTGTGCCTAAAGAACCTTTCAGTAAGATCATAGTAGATTGTGTAGGCCCTTTGCCTAAGACAAAAAGGGGACATGAATACTTGCTTACGGCCTTATGCCCAACTACCCGTTATCCATTTGCAGTACCTTTAAGAAACATTTCAGCCAAGAACATCCTAAAGTCACTAGTGTCCATATTTACTGTTGTAGGATTTCCAACTGAACTACAATGTGATCAAGGAACCAATTTCATGAGTCATGCTTTTAAAACTGCTATGAAAGATTACCATATAACCCAAGTCTCATCCTCAGCTTACCATCCACAGACCAATGGAGCATTAGAACGCACTCACCAGACCATTAAAAATCTTCTCCGGAAATACGTCCATAGTTCAGGTAACGAGTGGGATTGCGATTTGGAACTGATCATGTACGTCATACGAGGAGTTCGAAATCAGTCTACTGGTATGTCACCTTTTGAACTACTCTTCGGTCGACGGCCACGAACTATCCTCAGTTCAGTCAAAGAACGCATCCTGAAGTTGGGAGATAATGAGGTACCTCTTTCCCAATATATTTCAGAACTCAACAAGAAACTTTCAGATCTTCACTCCATTGCCAAAACTAACTTGATAACAGCTCAAGAGAAGAAGAAGATTAACTATGATAAAAAGGCTAAAACCAGAAGTTTCAAAGTAGGAGATGCAGTGCTGCTATACCATCCGATTGCAGGCTCTCCCCTACGAGAGAAATACCAGGGACCATATACCATCACTCACCGTATCTCGCCAACCAACTATATAATCGCCACTCCAGATAAGCGTAAGTCTACTCAATTAGTCCACATAAACCTCTTAAAGGCCTATTTGTCTCCCTCAACAGCTGAAAGTAAAACGGTAATGATTACTAGTGCCATACCATACATAGATTGTCCTATGGATCAATTTACAGATGATCCAATAACTGCATCTTGGCAGGATTCTCAAAACTCGAAGATCTTGGAAAACTTATCAGACTATCTACAACCCTTATATGCATCAAAATTTAAATCTTTAGTAGCTTTATTCCATGAATTTCCTAGTATAACTTCAGATAAACCAGGCCGATGCACCATGCTAGATCATGACATCAAACTACAACCAGGTGCTGCACCCATTAAACAAGCTTTCTATCGAACATCACAGAAGAAATTGGGTATCATGAAAGAAGAAGTGAACTACTTGGTAAGAGAAGGATTGGCGGAACCCAGTGCGTCACCATGGGCTTCCCCATGTCTCCTAGTAGGAAAGAAAAATGGTAAATTTCGTCTTTGTACCGATTACAGGAAAATTAATAATTTAACAATTAAAGACTCGTATCCTCTACCAAGAATACAAGATATCATTGACCAAGTAAGTAATTCAACCTACTTAACCCAAATAGATTTGTTGAAGGGTTATTACCAAATTAAATTAACAGAAACGGCAAAGGAAATTTCTTCATTTATCACTCCATTTGGACTATTTAGTTATAATGTAATGCCATTCGGATTAGCCAACGCACCTGCCACCTTCCAAAGAGTAATGTCTTTAATTTTACAGGACTTGGAAAAAGTATTTGTATATTTAGATGACATCATTATTGCCTCTGACACCTGGGTAAACCATATTCAAAAGATAAAAGAAGTTTTCTCAAGGTTGAAACAACATGGATTAACGATCAACTTAGCAAAAAGTAATTTTTGCAAAGGTCAGGTATCTTACCTTGGTCATAGAGTTGGCAGTGGTAAAGTATTACCCCATGATGCAAATATTAGCGCCATAACTTCTTATCCTGTTCCAACTACCAAACAGGAATTAAAAAGATTTCTAGGTATGGTAGGATATTACTCTAAGTTCAGTCCAAATTTCTCGCCATTCACAGGACCACTATTTGCTTTAACTTCTTCAAAAGTAAATTTTTCTTGGAGCCAGCAACATGATCAAATATTTAACCAGCTAAAAACTTACTTGTCATCTCCTCCTATATTAATGGCACCTAACCTCACCAAACCATTCTATCTCCAAACAGACGCTAGTGATCTTGGATATGGGGGCATTTTGTTACAGCATCCTGCTCCAATAACAACCATAACAGGAAACCTGCCCCCACTAGCTGATCTGTTACCAGTCTCTTATTCCAGTGGACGATTTATGGGTTCCCAACTAAATTGGCCCACTGTGGAGAAAGAACTATTCGCCATCGTAGCTACCATCCAGAGATACGAGATTTATGTTGATGGACAAGACACGATCTACGTCTACAGCGACCACTCTCCTCGGTCGCATTTCCATAGGTCCACTACTCTCAACCCTAAACTTTTAAGATGGTCATACATACTATCTGCACATAATATCCAAGTAATCGCCATATCAGGACGAGAAAACATTGTGGCAGACTCATTATCAAGGATAACCTCGGTTGATCCTCGGGAAATGGAAAAAAACAAAAACAAGGGGAGACTGTGATATCCCCATATGTTGTACATATGCTAACATATCTGATTTGTCTAAAGTTTATTTTTCCATTTTCTTTGTAAATACATCACCTTATTTCAGCGCCATCTTCATTCCATTCTTCTCATTATCTTTTGTTTACACTCCCCTTCCTGCTGTAAATCATCCCTGTTTTCTTACCTTACATGTTATAAGGTAACCCCAAATTTATTGTTTTGTTAGAATACATTGTTCTCACCACGAGATTCATCTACCTTACTCACCCATTCACTTTGCATTGCTTATTATTGTTGTTTTGAAGTGCTTTTTCATTATTTTGTTTAACGTAAGATTAAAGTTTTGTTTATAACATAGTTTATTGTTCCTGTCCTCCAATTATCCTGCTATTGGTGCTTCTGTTGTCTGCAACCAGCTTTAAGAAGATACATTTGATCATAATCAACAATCTTATACACTCGTAATAAGAAACAAGTGAATTTGGAAGTCTACCCATATGACTTCTATTTTGTTGTGTGAAGAGAACTACCGCCCATTATAAAGGGGTAATTGTTTGCACAGTGGTTCGTCACATAATATATATATATATATATATATATATATATATATATATATATATATATATATATATATATATATATATATATACATGTATATATATATATATATATATATATATATATATATATATATATATATATATATATATATATATATATATATATTTATGTATATATATATATATATATATATATATATATATATATATATATATATATATATATATATATATATATTTCTACTAAGATATGTATGTATACGAATATTATTATTCACACATTCAAATACACACAGATGCACACACACAAACGAACACACACACACACACACACATACACACGCACACACACACACACACACATATATATATATATATATATATATATATATATATATATATATATATATATATATATATATATATATATACCGTATTTCCCGTGTCATAAGACCCAACTTTTTCCACGAAAAATACCCCCCAAAATCACCCTGCGTCTTAATACTAAGAAAAAGATGTATAGGGGAGTTTGACACCTCAAATACTAAACTATTGACATACAAGCACTCAAACTCACGAGAGATAGAATATAAACCTACAATTATCATTCATATAATAAAAAATCATTCATTTTTATATTGCACTTCATTTAACGAAGTACAGTAGCAAATAATTTTTTTTTTATTTTGGTGATTAGCTGATGACTCGCTAACCCACTTCTACAAGTAAACATGCCAACTGGTGGTCTCGTAGCAGACAACACCATGACATATTAGTTGTTATTTCAGTATATATCTATTTTATCATATTTTGTTGATATTTTGTAATAAAGCAACATATTGATAATGACTTTGTTGCCTTAGTTCCGAAATAATACAAACAGACAGTGGTTGAATACGTCCTTGGAAAAAAACTTCTGTTAATTGAGTGCAGTATTACCAAGTTGGCAGAAAAGTAACTAGACCTAGAATCACATAAACAGTAGCTAAAGTATCCCACTTAAAAGAATTTATAGATTTCTATAATCAATAACTACATTTTGTGTTAAAATTTATAGGGTATATGAGGAATTTTGGAATTATTACTAGAACTTTACATCTCTACCAAAATTTTATGAAGAACTTTTGGCAACACTGCTTTCATCATGTAAACAACACTTGAAACACCAAGCACTATGAGTAAACGTGTAGTTTTGGTGGAAACTATGACTGACTTCGTTGTTTCTTATAAGAATATGTAATAGAGTTGGGATCATCGACATATAGCTGATAAATATTAACTAGAGCATTTCATAATACACCCAAAATAAGAAATAAGTTACTGTTCCAGCAGGCAATAATCATGCTAGAATCGCTGACCATGGATTTCGAAGTTTTTAAAATCCTCATTTTTTTTTTCTAAAACTGCCTTGATAATTTAAGGGTGCGTCTTACCACTTGAAGCATCTTATCACACGGGAAATACGGTATATATATATATATATATATATATATATATATATATATATATATATATATATATATATATATATATATACATATATATATATATATATATATATATATATATATATATATATATATATGTATATATATGTATATATATATATATATATATATATATATATATATATATATATATATATATATATATATATATATATACATATATTGTTACGGGCCACTGGTTCAAGTCCGGCCTTGCTTAAGGGACTCAAGGGCCATAACAAAAAAAATGCAATGGAAAAGGTCACCAGTCAGCAATAAGACAAGGAATACTGACAAATATATATATTTAAAATAATATTTAAATAGAAATAAATGGAAGGGGAGCAGAGCTGATGACTATTTTAATTTAAGCAACGAGGAGCTTCGAGTGGAGTTTGATTAGCCGTGGATGAAACTGCAGCACAGCAATCACGTTCCCTGGAAAGGGAAATTAATTGAACTATTAACAGCACACTTAGCGAATCCTGGCAGGTTTGCCAGTTTATGAAAAGGGAAATAAATTAAATTATTAGCAGCACACTTACTTCTACCGGCTGGGAACACGATGAAGTCCTTCATCGTGTGGTTAAAACCTTTAAGCAAATTAAATGAAAATGCAAAGCTTAGGGATTTAAACATTAACATGGGAATCAACACTATAACAGGGTGAATTAATTAAGGATAGAAGCAAATGGCACACATAGAGGGATATAGGGAATAGGTTAAGGTTCGGGTAGGATATTTCTTTAGAGGATAAAAGGAAAAAATGGGATGTGATAAGGAAGGGATGGGAGGTTGGGTAAGGATAACGAGGATCGGAAAATCAGACAACTTACCTTAGTAAAAGGACTCTGGTTCCTCCCTTTTGGAGGATATCTAAACAGAGGTCCTGCCTCCCTGATGTCTTGAGGGTGAAGAGAGATGTCGTTCCTTCTCTCAAGAGGTTGTGTTAAGAAGAAAGATCCCCAGTTTTCCCTGGGTAGATTCAACCCCACTTGGCCCCCCAATTGGGGGTGGTAGGGGGGAATTGGTCTGAGCGCTGTCCTATAAAACAAAAAGGGTGGCACAATGACCTCCATTACTAACTATATATATATATATATATATATATTATATATATATATATATATATATATATATATATATATATATATATATATATATACACTTACTTACTTCTTACTTCTACTCCCAGGTTGGCTTTCAGCCTATCACTGTAATCAGTTGTGTTTTCCACTCAATTTTGTTTTAATAAATCTCCTCTCTTGTCAGCTGTTCAATTGTTGACATGTTATGTTGTGTTCTTCAGAATCTCTTTAAATCCATCCCTCCAGTGTTTACTTGGTCTACCTCTTGATCTCCTCCGACCAGGTGTCCAGTCCCATGTCCCCCCTTGCTATTCTATTTCCCTTCATTCTCATTAAAGGTTCCTACCATCTCACCTGTCCCTTTTCAATCTTGTTCAACATAGGAGATACTCCTGCCATCCTTCTAACATCTACGTTTATTATTCTATCTCTTCTTGTTTTGTGCATCAATGTTCTCTGGCTTTTCATCTCTGAAGCTTGGACTCTGCTCCTGTCTTTGTTTGTCATTGTCCAGCTCTATGATCCATATGACATTATTGGTGTTAGTAATTTTTCAAATAGGGTTTTCGTTACTTCTATTGGTACATATGTATCTCTCATAATCGGATAGAGTTCCCCAGAGCATTTATTATAGTTCCTTATTCGTCCAGTAATTTTTTCTTTGTTCTTATCACCCTTGTCTGTAAACAAACATCCTAAATACTTGAATGCGTTGGTGTCCTTATTTACTGTATTTCTTATCATGATGTTCGTTGGAGCTTGATGTTTGGTGATTGTAAATATTTCTGTCTTTTCAATGTTCATCTTCAGTCCAGCTTCTGTTAAACAATCGTTGAAGTCTATCAATGTTCTTTCCAGCTCATCCCGATCATAAGTCCAGAAAGCTATATCATCAGCAAAAATCATGAAATCTCCCGAGATATTTACTCTTTCCTTAAAACTTCTTATAACTACATCTGTATATGCAATGAACAAGAGTGGGAAAAGAACGCTTCCATGCTCAACTACTGTTGTTATGCTAAACCAATTCTCATTCTTATATCCAGTCCAAAAACCTCTTTTAAGCACCTCCACAGTTTGTTCCTAGGTACCGAGGCAAATGCCTTTTCCATATCAATAAATGTTATATACAGTGACTTATTGCATTACCATGATTTTTCAATAACAAGTTTCAAGGTGAATGTGAGATCTGATGTACTTCTGTTATTTCTGTATACATGCTGTTCTTCGATTAGCTAAGGTTCAATAATGTTGCGCCCTTTTCTCTAAGTTCCTC
>NC_090748.1:44933490-44940990 GCF_036898095.1 Palaemon carinicauda
ATATATATATATATATACATATATATATATATATATATATATATATATATATATATATATATATATATATACATATATATATATATATATATATATATATATATATGTATGCATACATACTTATAATATATATATATATATATATATATATATATATATATATATATATATATATATATATATATATATATATATATATATATATATATATACATATATATATATATATATATATATATATATACAGAGAGAGAGAGAGAGAGAGAGAGAGAGAGAGAGAGAGAGAGAGAGAGAGAGAGAGAGAGCTTAGTAGATTTCTATTCGTTTTTATTGGGATTGAATTATCATGAGAGGTTTTATTTTTGGTCGTCACTCTTGATGAAATAAAGTTTTATCAGAAAACAATACATGGAATTTCAAACTCTATTCAACTCTAAGCAAATAAGAAAATAGATAAAGTATTCACTGCACCCGCTTCAAGATTCAGGGGGTTTAAGTTTTCCTCTCGGAATTTAGCTCTGATAAATGTAACGTTTTACAAGATGAAAATATTCTCGCAAAATCAAGTCAAAACCAGAAAATAACACCAAACTGCAAGGAGCTAGTACACATCAATAACAATCTAACTCTGGCAATGGGGTGGGTGTCTGTGGCATCTGGGTTTCATTCGCGTAAACACAAACATATTGCAATTGCAATGAACTGAAGCCAGTGATGGATGAGCTATCAGCCTAACTTCACGAAACAGATTCCGCCAAACCTTGGAAGAAACATTCTGGTCCCGTCCATCACCATTTGGATTTCACAGAAAAACTGGCTTTTCAGCACCTCTCATTCACATAATAAAATACAAACGTGCAATTTCTACACTCTTTATATACCTCAATAGAAATTTGTTTTGTTTATAACATTATGTAAACATGTAATGCTTTTTTGACACGACCGGGGTGGGGTTCTTCTTATAAAGATAATAGTCCCAGAGCTCGGAGGGTTTTATTTATGTTTTGGAGTGCAAAAGGTCTGTTAGTTGTTTCTATAGCAGAATTTTCTCAGGAATTCAAAAATCCATTTCTTACAAACACAGCGGTAGCCGTTTTTCAGAAACTGACGTTAAAGATGGGTACCCCTTGTGAAAAAGAGCAAACTCCGTGGCGCCTTGCAATTCCATACATATTAATTTGAATGCGCATTTCCCAAATTTAAATGTATATAAGGCCTCCAAATAACTATTTTATGTTAAGAATACCTTATTATGTTTCATTTGGTGTGAATAATGTTAGATGGTTTTGATTTTTGTTCTTTCAGATAAGCCTAGATGTCGCCAAAAGTTGTCGCGAACAAGTGAATGGTAATGGTGGTGGTAATGGTTATGGTGATGTCGTATAAATATTATTTGTGCTTTCAGGTTATTAGTGTAGTGTAGAAAATGGCAAATAAGATCTCTTGTATTCACCATACCACTGGAAAATGCATGGATGAGGTAAAGACATTTGATCCAGATTAATGGGAGAAAGTCAAACATGCTGATGTTGCACGGCGAAAATTATTCAAAGATTCTAAATACTTTTCATTTAAGCTTCCCAACTATAATGGTGATACAGATGGGTATCACTCTCAATGTTATAAAAGTTTTACTGCTGTTCGTCAGACCATACCAGACAATTTACATGCAAAAGCAAATACATCTGAAAAAAACCTTACGATCCAGCATTGAACATAACCCAGTATCTAGCACAGGGATTTTTCCAAAACTATGCTTGTTCTGTAACTGCAGTGAAAAGTCAGCAGGAAAAAACAAGCCAAAAGAAAGACTAGGCAACTGTGAAACTATTGCAAGTGCCCAAAGTATCCAAAATGCAGCACAGACACTGTGTGATGGACAGCTTTTGGCAAAAATTGCTGGTATTGACCTCGTCTCTAAAGAGGTCAAATATCACCACTCCTACAGAAAATATTACCTTAAACGTGCCCAGAGAGAACTGGTGACATCCAATCATGCACCCGAAAAATCACAAGCCCACAAGACTGCTTTCATTTAGCTAAAACAATACATTGACAAAACATTCATTGAAAACGAAGGTGCTGAACTGCTTACCTCAATACATGGCTGGTATATGTCAAGCTTGGAATCTGATGAATCAACATATTCTGCCCAGTCACTTTGCCAGAAAATATTGAACACTTATCCAACACTGAAGCAGACAAAGCAGAGCAATAAGTCTGGCACAATAATTTATAGTCTCACTCTCACACCAGATTCTGCAATACGTTTGGCAACATTTGATGAGCACAACACCAAGGAAGCAGCATTGTATATTCGTTCTCTTGTATTCAGTGCCAAGACCAAACAGAAAAACCTACCAGATCCACTGACTGCTGAAGCTCTAACAGAAGATCAAATAGACACTCCTACATCGTTTCTGACATTGTTTCAAATTCTCTTTGCAGGCTCTGACAATCCAACAGAGCATATCAAAGGGCAAGCACAGTCTTTGGCTGATAATGTTATGTTAACATATCCAGAAGAAGAATAAAACCAGCAAAACATATATGTCTTGGACTGGGCCTCAAAAGTTTAACTGGCAGCAGATGCATCGTGGAGATATTGAATCATTTTGGGCACTGCATAGGTTACCATACAGCAGAATCACTGGAGACTGACCTGGCAACAAGCATAACTCACAGACAACAAGCAACCCCAGATGGAATTCTACAGCAACCTGGGCTATGTACCAGCATAGCATGGGATAACTACAATGAAAATTGTGAGACTCTTTCTGGTAAAGGAACCCTTCATTATACTGTCGGTATATGTTACCAGAACATTTCTGCAGATGTAGTCGCCCATCCAAATACATCAGATATAGGCAATGACCTGTCAAGTATACCAAGTACTGAAAACAATCCACCAT
This sequence comes from Palaemon carinicauda, assembly GCF_036898095.1. Taxonomy (NCBI): domain Eukaryota; kingdom Metazoa; phylum Arthropoda; class Malacostraca; order Decapoda; family Palaemonidae; genus Palaemon; species Palaemon carinicauda. Next base: position 44,936,403 of record NC_090748.1, read on the forward strand.
TAACATCAACAAATGTGACATCAGCTAAAACAGCTCCAATAATACCTTCATCAGCCAAAAGAACTAAATCAAAACGTTCGTTCCTGCCAAGAGAAACCAAGAAGCCAAGGATCAGACAGTTTGATTACCGTAAACGGTGCTTTCCCCGCCCACAAAACTTCACCCAAGTGCAATACAGGGACATGTTGTAGATGATGAGTGTTGCTAGGGGGCCCACGCCTATGTCGACAGGTTGGAACTCTCTTTTGATCAGTGATCCCCTTCCACAATAGAAAGGACTCTACATGGAGAACATCAACTTGCCACCAACCAGGTTGGATGTCGTTACTGAAACAATGAAGGTATCCCAGCGTGTGGCAAGAGAATGTAATCAGGAGGTCATTTATGTCCACTATGATTTGGTTTGTGACACCTACATCACTCCTTCTGTTAAAGATGTGGAACACTCAAGACGTGGAAGTGACGATGCAACATACACCATAGCAGGGGCAAAGCAGAAGTGTCCAAAAGACTGGCAGAAGGCATTGTGGTCATCAGCTTTCAAGACAGCATTTTTTCAGTTCCTCCTGTCAGATTGGACTGAACACACAGATATAGAAATCTTGGCTGGTTACATAGTCAATCTCGCTCTTGACAAAACCTGCTACTCTTTCAATGCCATGGGCGGAAAAGTCCACAGAGAGGAGATCCCACAGCTTAGATGTCTCCATGAAGAAGCTGATACACGGATTATGTACCATCTACATCACATCCTAGAAAAGAACAGATGTTCTTCAGTAGTCATCAGAAGTTCGGACACAGATGTGTTTACTTTGCTCCTGTATCACATTGCAAATCATACGAATATCAGCAGTTTCACTATTTGGATGGACGCTGGTCTTAGCAGTAACAACACAAGGAGACACATTAACATCTCACAGCTGGTGGATCATATGGATCGAGCCATGATTGATGCTTTACCAGCATTGCATGCCTTCACTGGTTCAGACTACAAATCATCATTTATGAGCAAAGGAAAGTTGAAAGCCTTGCAGTTGATTATGAAGCCTGACAGTTTTAAGGAAGCTTTTGCAAACCTTGGGGTTAATACTGTAGTCACTCCTGAAGGTTTGGCTGCTATTGAAAAGTTCACTCGTGTATTGTATGGTTTGCCCAAACTCAACAGCATCAATGATGCTAGATTTGCTCTTTCCAACAGAAGTATGCATCAAAGAGGAATGAAAACTCTTTAGAAAAAAAATTCAAGGAATGAATCCTAGCAGCATGCCACCATGTCAGGAAGTCCTGCTCAATAAAATCCAAAGAACCAACTATGTTGCTGCCATGTGGAAAAATGCCAAACGTCCTCAACCGTGCACAACTCGAGCCGAGGAACACGGATGGAAACTGGTCGGCAACTCATTTGTTATTGACTGGTTTAATGAAAACCAACTTCCACAGAGTGTGGTACGTCTCTTTAGTCATGATACAGAAGACGACACTAACATAGATACTCAGTTTGACTCTAGTTATGAATCTGACTTTGATGATGGACTTTAAACTTTGTGGCATCATGAAATGAATGATTTGATTAGGATACATAGAGAACTGTTTGCTGCCAGCATGATAGCATTAAAATATATAGATACTACTATGCCAATGGGCCATGACCTTTGCATATTTAACTTTTTCATTGCAACACCAAAAGTAATGTTATGTTGTAGTTTAAATTATCATCCACTTCTTGGTATAATTCAAAACGCAATTATTTGTTTGCGTACACATCTAATTTGCATTACAAACAATTGAAAGCTATATGTTAATGTTCAAAATAAACATAGTTTGAGACATTAGAAAGAATGAAGTTATTTCAATTGCATGTACAACAATATATTGGCATTGCATTGGTAGGAAATCCAAAAAAGAGAAAATTACAAAATGCCACTTATTCACAATAACTTTCCATGACGTCTTTGATAATATGGAATTTAAAAAACAACAAAATAATCCTACATTAGTCACATCAAATGAATCATAGAAAGGCATCGTTACCAAAAAATAATTATTTGGAGGCACTTTATACATTAACATTTGGGAAATGAACATTTAAATTCAAATGTATGACATTGGGAGGAGCCATAGAGAAAGTTCATTTTCACAAGGGGTACCCATATTCAGTGTGCATTTCTGAAAAAACAGCTACCGCTGTGTTTGTAAGAAATAGATTTTTTAATTCCTGAGAAAATTCTACTATAGAAACAACTAACAGACCTTTTGCACTCAAAAACATAAATAAAACCCCCCGAGCTCTGGGACTAAGTTAAGTTCTTTAATTTCCTTCAATAATGGTTCATATTAGTATTAAAGTTCACTTTTGATATAAATAAAAAAATAATGATTTTTTCACAACTGTTTCATAAGCATTTTTTTTTTCTGTGATATTATAGTACCTTTATAAATATGTCGTTTTACAATATCTCTCAGTTTCTTTTCATATTACAATGGATTCGGCAATATTGAGATATAATAATAAAGGTGAATTTTGTTTCATTATATGTTACACGAATTGTTCTTTCGATGCCTATTGTTTACGCATTTAAACTATCCTCAGAGCCATATTTTCTAGGCAATGTTTATTTTTTTTCTTTCAAGGAACAATTACATAAGAAGAACGCAAGAAATATAATAGAAATTAGAATAAGAAACAGCACATTACTTTCCCTGAACATTACATATATTCAAGGTTACAGCTACTGAAAATTTATTTTAAATTCTTTGAAATCATGGTATGTATAAAGAACCCTGATTCATTAAAATAAAATTATATATTTTTTTTTAGGAATATCTCCAAACAAGTCCGTACATCTTTTGTAGCCATTAACCATAGAGCATTTTTAAAATATGTTATTTGTGAAAAATAACTAAAGGAAAAACTTAATCGGTATTGTTTTCTCAAGAACATGTGACAGCTAATAAACATCAAAGAGAATAATACAGGAAGCCAAGACGTCCCATAGGAAAACTCAGATCGTTTACTTGCCTTACATGAACAGAGCAGCTTTGTAAGAAGGTTGATTTAGCGTTGGTTGAAAAAGGGAATTTCCAAAAGAGAAAAAAAATCATGAACAATTTCCGTTGTGGTATATATATATATATATATATATATATATATATATATATATATATATATATATATATATATATATATATATATATATATATATATATTTATATATCCGGGAATGGGACTGGCACCTTGCAGGGCAGGCTTGCCCACCAGGTGGCTAGGTATATATATATATATATATATATATATATATATATATATATATATATATATATATATATATATATATATATATATATATATCTATCTATATATATATATATATATATATATATATATATATATATATATATATATATATAAATATAGAACCTAGCCACCTGGTGGGCAAGCCTGCCCTGCTAGGTGCCAGTCCCAATCCCGGATAAATAGGGAGGGTTGATTTCAGGAAGGGCATCCGGTTATGAAAATCCCTGCCTAAACCCATGAAAGGGAATCCGTTACAGATGAACCGATGACCGATAGGGCGTACCCCGTAGGCGACGTGCAGATACATTGCCCTAACTCAGCAAGAAATAAGCAACGGCTACAGCAAAGTGGGTGACTGCAGTTAAAGAAGCGAGTCCCAAAATCTATTACAATTGGCACCTTGAACTTTGGAACCATGACAGAACGTGGAAGAGAAGTTGCCAATATTATGGAGACAAGATGGAAGGGAAATAAAGCCAGAGATATTGGAGCATGGTATAAACTTTTTTATAGTGAATGCAAAGAACGAGGAAGGAATGGAGTTGGAATCATACTAACTGGAAAGCTCAAGAGTTGTGTTTTGGAGGTGAAAAGACTAAATGATAAAATAATGCTTATGATACTAGACTGACTTGGAGAAATACTAAATGTTATTATTGTGTATGCCCCTCAGACAGGTCGTCCAGAAGAGGAAAAAGACGATTTTTGGAGACGGCTGGATCAGGAAATGATTAACATACCAAATGAAGAATTGTTAATGATAGGAGGAGACCTTAATGGCCATATAGGGAGAAATAGACAGGTCCTGGAAAGAATACATGGAGGATGGGCTTTGGGAGATCAGAATCAAGATGGTGAAAGGGCTATGGACTTTGCTGTAGCGTTTGATATGGCAGTAATCAACACTTTCTTTGAAACACTGCCAAAATATCTTACTACGTATAAAAGTGGTGGGCAAGAATCCCAAATTAATTTTTTATTAGGTAGAAGGGTGAATCTAAAAGAAATAAGAAACTGTAAAATATTCCCAGGAGAAGCTGTAACTCCCCAGCATAGACTCTTGACAGTAGACTGGGATAGGAAGAGAACAATAAGAGGTAAGCAAGAGATGATGCCAAAGATAAGATGGTGGAAGCTTAAAGAACCAGAATATAAGGATACATTCATAGAGAGGATTCTAGTCGAGCTTGGCACCTGGGATTATGAGGATGTAGATGAGTGGTGGGAACGGAAAAGCAGTATTCTGAAAAGAGTTGGCAGGGAAGTTTTAGGGATGTCAACAGGAAAATGGAC
>NC_090748.1:44968490-44980990 GCF_036898095.1 Palaemon carinicauda
AAGTACAGAAAGAAATAAAACACGAAAAGAGAATGTGATCATACGATAATTCATTACTGTATACAGTACGTAGTAAAATTAAATCGAACATGAAACGCAAATCCGATGCAGTCATACCATATTAGAATGGTGTAAGGCTGCTGATGGCTACTACTGTACTACAAATGTAATGGATGTGCATCTTTTCCATGAATCTTTTGTATGTATACGTACGTAGTACTGCATCCAATAATTTTCTTTGTTGCAAAAATCACATCTCGAATAAGCGTACGAGAGAGAGAGAGAAAGAGAGAGAGAGGGAGAGAGAGAGAGAGAGAGAGAGAGAGAGAGAGAGAGAGAGAGAGAGAGAGAGAGACATCCTACAACAAAACAAGCGTAAAATAGCGTACATAAAGCTGTATTATTATTATTATCATTATTATTATTATTATTATTATTATTATTAATTATCTTTGTTGTTGTTATTAAAATTATTATTATTATTATTATTATTATTATTATTATTATTATTACTGTATACGTAGGGTACCTTGTACTTTGAATTGGTAACCTACGTAGCATATAAGACGGGTTGTGATTGGTTCAAGCGCTGATAGATGACGAATCAGAACCCAAGTTTTGTAATCTAGCCTATGATTGGTGTTTTGTCCGCATCTCCAACTTCCAGCATCTATTCGCGGTCACTTTGTCTCCCGCCGTATCGCCGTATCGCTGTGTAGATGTTGTTAAGTTATTGTGAACTTTAATCTGTGCTGTGCGTGACTGTTTTAAGTTGAACTTTTTGTTGAACTTTCTGTTAAACCCTACTGTACAATGCCTCCCAAGCGTTCTGCTTCTACTAAGGCTGGTAGTGAGCCTAAACGCCACCGAAAGATAATGACGATTGCTGAGAAGGTGACGCTTCTCGATATGTTAAAAGACGGTAGAAGTTACGCGGCCGCAGCCCGCCGTTTTGGAGTCAACGAATCCACCGTTCGGTATATCAAGAAGGACGAGGCGAACATTAGAAAGACGGCTACAATTACCTTTAGCAGATCAGCGAAACGAGTCGTTACCACGCGTAATAAACGATCGTATGCATGGAATGTGCTTTAGCAGTGTGGATTGCCGACTGCTGGAAGAAGAACATATCCTTGGATACGAACACCATCCGAACCAATGCTTTGAGCTTGTATGAGAATTTAGCGGCAAAGGAACCTCAAGACGACGATGGCGACCATGCTGAAGAAGATCATGATGTAGATGAACCTCAACCAGGGACATCCACTGATTCCCAGCGTCAGAAACAACGTTTTTTCCGCCAGCAAAGGATGGTTCGCGAAGTTTCAGAAGCGCTTCGCCCTGAAAAGCGTTTCCCTGCATGGCGAGGCTGCTTCCGCTGACACTGCCGCTGCTGAAACTTAAGTGAACCAGACGTTCAAGAATATTATCGCCGCAGGTGGATACAAGCCGGAACAAGTGTTTAATATGGATGAGACCGGCTTGTTTTGGAAGAGAATGCCGTCGCGAACTTTCCTGTTCAAAGAAGAAGCCAAAGCCTCTGGCTTTAAAGCATTCAAGGATCGCGTTACCCTCGTGATGTGTGGCAATGCTGCTGGATTTTTGCTAAAGCCGGGGCTTATTTACAAATCGAAAAATCCTCGCGCTTTGAAAAATAAGAATAAGAATCTCCTTCCCGTGTACTGGATGCATAATCCAAAAGCATGGATTACGAAGATGCTGACCTCCAACTGGTTCCACCAGTGTTTCAACCCGCTAGTCAGTCAATATCTCTTAGAGAAGGGCTTGCCATTCAAGATTCTTCTCCTTATGGATAACGCTGGTGGACACATAACTGACCTGTCGCGTGAGGGCGTTCAGGTTGAGTTTCTGCCACCCAACACCACGTCATTAATTCAAACGATGGACGGGGGTTATCAGGGCGTTCAAGGCCCTCTACACAAAGAATACGTTGGCGGACCTCGTTGCGTGTGTGGATGCTGCCCAAGAAGATGAAGATGAAGATTTTAATTTGAAGGCGTACTGGCGGCAGTACACCATAGCCACATGCCTGCAGAACATTCAGTAGGAACTGCAAGAAATGAAACCTGCAACCGTGAATGAGAGCTGGAAGAAGTTGTGGCCCCAGATTGTTTACTACGACGAGGGATTTACTCCGTCTGAAATCCAACACTCTGCAATACGCAAATCTGTGCAGTTGGCTGCGATAATTGAAGGTGACGGGTTTGGTGACATGATGACTGAAGACGTCGACGAGTTGTTGGACTGCCATTCCCAGCCGCTAACTGACGCAGACCTAGAAGACCTGACGAAATCGGCCAGTGAAGAAGAGAGCGAAACACAGGAAGAGACCCAAGAAAATGTCGAACAAACGGGCTTAACATTAAAACGGCTTGCCAAGGTCTGCAACCATATAAAGGAGGTGAAAGAAATGTTGCAAGAGTGGGACGAGAATATGGTTCGCTCTATGCAATTCTCCAACAAAATCGATGAAGACATGACTCCCTACAGGATGCTCTTAGAGCGAAAAAAGAAGCAGCGGCAGCAACTTCCGATCACAATGTTTTTCAGCCTTGCAAAAAAGAGCCAGTTCCTCCTGCCAGTACGCCTTCGGAAGAAATTGAAGAAGTTTCCCAGGAAAAAGTTGAAGAGGTGTCCCAGGAAAAGACACCTCCGTCTGAAGAGACGTAAAATACTATCATTGGCTGCACAGTAGAAGACATCATCATCATTTCTACCGTGCAGCAAATTCATCGCCATCATCATTCAAGTTTTTCTTCAACTTCTTTCGTGGTGAGTACAGTAACAATCTTTATTTTTTACTTTAATATTTTAACATTTTAATATTTGTGCCTGTTTTAGTTTAGTACTGTATGCATTAAGTTAAAGGGAAGGTTTTAAAAGTCTGAAGAGTATACATGTTGTAACCTATCATATTTTTTTGGTTTAAAATTTACATTTACGTGCGTAAAACAATCTCTCTCTCTCTCTCTCTCTCTCTCTCTCTCTCTCTCTCTCTCTCTCTCTCTCTCTCTCTCTCTCTCTCTCGTAAATTGTTTTCCTGCTTTGCTACGTACAGTATGTACTGTATGATTTTATATAGATACGGTAAATAATATTTGTAATAACATATTTTCTAAAAGCTTTTACTGTAATATCATTATTTATCACTTTCATCATATGCGTTAAATGCCTTCTTTGTTTACTGAGCGTACTTTATGACGCCGTCATTTCAGGCGGCGTCATACAGAAAAACATTTCATTTGGAAGTCCTAAAAAAAATTAAGTAAAACATTGGTAATAACAAAATCAACGTACTGTATAATCAATATAATCGATTGTTTCTTCATTATGATCAGAGAAACGTAAACAAAACATTGGTTGCCATTTTTTATCGTGCTTTTCGGCTTGTTTAGGAAACGCATGATATAAAATCACCTTTAATATTTGTGCCTGTTTTAGTTTAGGGTACTGCAGTACAGGCATTAAGTGTTCTGTACATTAAAGGGTAGTTTGTTAACAGTGCTACGTACAAGGGAAGGTTTTAAAAGTCTGAATATACATGTTAAATAAATAGGTAAATATGGTGTCACTACTTCGCGGATTTTCACCTATCGCGGTCGGGTCTGGAACCTATCTACCGCGATAAACGAGGGTTCACTGTATGTATATATATATATATATATATATATATATATATATATATATATATATATATATATATATATATATATATATATATATATATATACATATATATATATATATATTTACACACACACACATATATATATATATATATATATATATATATATATATATATATATATATATATATATATATATATATATATATATATATATATATATATATATATATACATAATCATGAATATATATATATATATATATATATATATATATATATATATATATATATATATATATATATATATATATATATATATATATATATATATATATATATATGTTTATGTATATATATATATATATATATATATATATATATATATATATATATATATATATATATATATATATATATATATATATATATATATATATATATATATATATATATATATATATATATATATATATATATATATATATATATATATATATATATATATATATATATATATATATATAACGGATTTTGAGCGAAGCGAAAAATCTATTTTTGGGTGAGATGGCCATGTCGTCCTGATGGAAGTTCCTATAGGGTAGCTTCCTAGGGTATATTACAACTACGGCGATATTCCCAGAGAATTTACCTTAAGGTTCCAGAATTCTAACTCCTGGAGCGAATATCCCTCCTGAAAGGGATATCGCGACATATCAGAGGACGTATTCTTGACACGCCACATGGCAATCTGCATCCCGAACGGAGATTTCATCTCGCAGGGGGCGATTGGCAAGAAACGAATTCGGGAAAGAAAAAGGGGAGCCGCTCCCAAGGCTCCCTATCTTCCGATTCGTATGCGTGCCTGGCGCCAATCCTGGCGCCATCTGTATTCCTTGTAGCGTACACGAGGTGCTACAGATACTGTCTGTAGGGAGGGGTCCTACGGCCCTTTCTTAGAAAGGCAAGGGCGGGTCCATCAGGACGACATGGCCATCTCACCCAAAAATAGATTTTTCGCTTCGCTCAAAATCCGTTTTTTGGGCTCAAGCCATGTCGTCCTGATGGAAGTATACCAGAGCATTACTGTATCTGTGGATTCTCAGAACGTGCCGTACTCCCCGGATGTAATTTTTCCCGGTCGACTAGACCTAGAGACCTAAGATGTTACCGTTATACATCTTTTCAACTAACTATAAACCATGTTAGAGCTTCCTGCCCCCTACAGGGAAGAGTCCTACTAGACTCTGGAAAAGTCTCGAAGAGTACATATACCTATGTATGAATACCAGGCAAGCTAATATAGTGGTCTCGCCCTATATTAAGTAAAGCATAGTTTATAAAGAATCACTGCGTCAATATGAAATATCGACCAGTTCTCCGAACAATACTTGTATTGGACAAAGGTTTTATATCCGCATAGGAGGAAAACCAATGCAACATAGCTTGCATAAAGGAACAATTCTATTAGAATTATCCCAGATAAGGTACATAGAATGAATGCTCAATTATACCAATAAATTGACACAGGTGAAGGAGACGCAAGGTTCTCAAGAACCAGTTTATTGACAGGCAATAAATAGACAGGTTAACCACAATTATATATATATATATATATATATATATATATATATATATATATATATATATATATATATATATATATATATATATATATATATATATATATATATATATACATAAGAAGAGGATAACCCAAAACTTTAAGCATAAGTATGATAGTAAACAGAACTTGTTTGTCTGAAAGAAAAAACATTAAATGCCACTTTTAAGATACCGATGTATCAAAGTCATAAAAGTCTGTATTACAAATCAATGACATTAGCGTTAGAAACGCTCGGCACACATGTCTGCACTTATGCTAAGTTCACCTTCGGAAATGGAACAGTCTACATGGGCAACACAGTGCCCTCACTTAGTTTGTAGTACAGTATGTAACTACACACTCACCCTGGAATTAATCGTCCCAATTAAGACCACTGTACCTCGCAGAGTTAAACAGTAGGGTTAACACCGCGACCCACTGCTACCATAGATCTCTTTAGTTCCTCTACTTGCTTCGCATAGTGGCGAAAGAACACTCTGGAAGACTTCCAGCCAGTGTATGAACGGAGATGTTCAAAATCCATACAATTAAAGAAATTTACGGATGAGGCAACTTTCCTCGGATCGTGACCTGCGGGTGTACTGTCAGGATCCGCTCTGTGAATAAAATATGTGATTTTCGCTCTGAGTTGATTCAGAGATAAATTTGAGCCTGATGTTTCTCCCCTGAATAGTTGACCACCCTTGAAGTCTGAAGTTCTATGAAGATAGACCTTTAGGCATTCTACTGGACATAGAGATGCATCTTCTTTCAGAGGGCAGATTCTCCAGGGACCCCACCTGTTGGTGGGTAACTCATTCTTGGCGAGAAACGTAGGATCCGGAAACAGGTTCAGTTCTCCCCCATCCAGGAACTGAACACGACCTGCCTCTCTCGAGAGGGCTACAATCCCACTAACCCTGGCCCCGGACGCGAGTGCAAATAGGAAAATAACTTTTTGTGTCAATTCCTTTAACGCACACTCTTCATTGCTCAACAGAGAAGCGAAATGAAGAACTTGTCTAAAAACCATGAAATGGGCTTTGGAGGTGCTGAAGGTCTGAGCCTAGCGCAGGCTTTCGGGACTTTATTAAAGATCTCGTTACCTAGGTCGACCTGGAAGGCATATAGAATGGGTCTTGTCAAAGCAGACTTACACGCTGTAATTGTGTTAGCTGCCAATCCTTGACCATGGAGGTGGAGAAGAAAGATAAGCAGAAGTCTGTCAAGATCTCCTGCGGATTCTTCGCCTTGACAAAAGGCCACCCATTTTCTCCAAGATGACTCATATTGCCTTCTAGTAGATTTGCACTTATATTCCTCAAGGAAGTCTATGCTGGCTTTCGAAATCCCGAGACGCTTTCTCACCGCTAGGGAGAGAAAATCATGAGCTGCAGGGTCCGGGTTTTCTGTAATGAAGCGCAGACAGTTGACTTCTAGACTCGCTGGGTCAGAACTGGATCTGGTAGCGGTACAAACTTCAGCTACAGTTCCAATGCCAGGGGGAACCACACGCTGTTCGGCCACTTGTGGGCCACTATTGCCGCTACCCCTTGAAGGATCTCAGTTTGTTGAGGACCCTCAACAGAAGGTTGTGAGGAGGGAACAGATAAATCTTGGACCATCTGTTCCAGTCGAGGGTGATTGTGTCCACTGCTTTCGCTAAGGGGTCCTCGTACGTGGCACGTACAGGGGCAACTTCTTGTTGTCTTTCGTCGCAAAGAGGTCTATCTGCAGTTCTGGGACTTGATTCAGAATGAAGGAGAATGATCCTGCGTCTAAGGACCATTCCGACTCTATCGGTGTGAACCTGGATAGAGCGTCCGCCGTCACATTGCGAACTCCTTGAAGGTGAACTGCCGACAGGTACCACTTCTTCTTTTCCGCCAATCGGAATATGGCCAACATCACCTGGTTGAGAGGTGGTGACCTCGATCCTTGTCGATTCAAGTATCTCACAACTACCTCGCTGTCCATCACCAACCTTATGTGGATCGAGTGACGCGGGGAGACTTTCTTTAAGGTAAGGAGCACTGCCATAGCTTCTAGAAAGTTTGATGTGAAAGGTCTTGAATAGCTTGGACCAAGTCCCCTGGACTGTTTTCCGATGAGAGTGACCTCCCCATCCCTCCTTCGAGGTGTCTGAGTGAATCGTCACCGACGGGGGAGGTGGCTGAAGAAGAACCGACTTCTTTAGATGTCTGGCTTGGGACCAAGGCCTGAGAAAAGTACTTAGCCGAAGCGGCTGGTCTTCTCAGATCTCTTCGCGCGTTTGATGCATAACTTCTCCAAACTCCGATTGCATCCTTTAGCTGTGCTCTTAGCACTGGGTCTGTCACCGAAGCACACTGGAGAGAGCCAAGTACCCTCTCCTGCTCGCGTCTTGATATCCTTTCAGAATCTAGAAGTCTCTTGACAGAACCCGCTATCTCCTTCCTTTTCTTCGCCGGGATGGAGAAACGGTGTGACAAAAGGTCCCAGTGGATTCCCAGCCACTGGAACTTTTGAGATGGAGAAAGTCGAGACTTTTTTCTGTTGATCTTGAAGCCTAGGTACTCTAGGAACTGGATCACTTGACTGGAAGCTTGCAAGCATTCTGTCTCGGATGCTGCCCACACCAACCAGTCGTCCAGGTAGGCTACTACCTGAATTCCCTTTATGCGTAATTGTTTGAGAGCTACGCTCGCAAGCTTCGTAAAAATCCTTGGGGCTATGTTTAGCCCGAATGGCATGGCTCCGAAGGCGTATAGTCTTCGTTGTAGCCTGAACCCTAGGTAGGGTGAGAGTCGATGGCTGATTGGAATGTGCTAATAGGCGTCTGACAAGTCTATAGAGACGGAATGTGCCCTCTTGGGCAGTAAGGTCCTTATATGTTGCAGTGTTAGCATTTTGAATTTGCAATTCACTATGAACTTGTTGAGTGGCGACAAGTCCAGAATGACTCTGAGCTTTTCCGAGTCTTTCTTGGGAACACAATACAGCCTCCCTTAGAAATTGATGGGCTTCACCTTTCGGATCACCTTTTTTCTCCAACAGTTCTTGAACGTACTCCTCCATAACGGGGGTGGAGTGTTGGAAAAACCGAAGGCACGGGGGTGGAGTGCTGTACCAGCTCCAGCCCAGTCCATTCTTGAGTAGGCTGTGGGCCCAGGGATCGAAGGTCCACCGATCCCGAAATTTCAGAAGTCTCCCTCCTACCGGTATCACCTCACTTGGACTGCCGTCCTGAGGTCTTGCCTTCCTGACCACGACCACCCCTGAATCCCCTTCCCCTTGAGGGGCGTCTAGATGAGCCTCTGGCTGCTCCTCTAGGCTTTGCTCGAAAGGAAGTAGACTGCCCTTCGAACGCTGGGGTGAATGCCGTGGACTGTGTCGACACGGCCTGGGGTACCCACTGAAAAGTGGTCGGGGTTTGTGCCACGATCTGGGGCACTGGGGGCAATGGCAATTGCAGTTGCTGTTGCTGTCTAACAGGCTTGGCTGGCCGAGACGGTAGCCTAGTCCTCATAGTCTTCCTCTTTGGTTGAGGACCCTCATCCGGGGAAGACTTTCTTTTGATAGTCAGGCCCCACTTCTGGAGAAGGTTTCTATTCTCCAAGGCGGCCTTATCAACAACTTCTTTGACCAAGTCGGAAGGGAAAAGGTCTTTTCCCCAAATGTTGGAGGAGATTAGTTTCCTTGGCTCATGCCTCACCGTAGCCGAGGTGAACACGAACTCCCTACAAGCTCTCATTGCCTTGACGAAGCCATAAAGGTCCTTCGTCACTGTGGCCAGATGAGTCTTGGCCACCACCATGAACATTTCATGGACCTTGGAGTCACTTGCCATCGTCTCGAGAGTAGTCTGAAGAGACATTGAGGCAGCCAGTCTTTCTTTTGTCTCGAACTCTCTTCGCAAAAGAAAGTCAGACAGCTTAGGGAGGTCCTCGCCGAACTGACGTCCGGCAATATCAGCCTCCAACTTTCCAACTGAGAACGTAAGATGGACGTCCTTCCAGTCTTTGTGGTCCATAGGCAGGGCCAGCGACAAGGGTTTACACTCCTCTAGGGAGGGGCAAGGCTTGCCGGCCTCGACTGCTTTTAGTTCAGCCGCAAACCCTTTCTGTAAAAAGGGGAAGGCTCTAGTAGGCGAGGACACAAAGGAAGGGAGCTTCCTGTTCAATGCGGCTACCTTTGAGTTAGAGAAGCCCCTCTCTTTCATCGAGGATGAAAGTAGAGCTTGAGCCTTAGCATGGTCCATCACTATGACCTCCTTCGGCTCTGTCTCCTCCTTTGAAGCTGGTTCCTTCCTCAGCCGGACATAACAGTCCGGATATGATGCCTTGCTGGGCCAGAATTCCACCTCCTCCAGGGGAACTGAGCCCAGCTTATCCCAGATGACGATCTTTCCAGTCGTCATCGGCATGTGCTCAGCATACCTCCATGGGTTAACATCTGAGCACAAGGGAAGGTCTTTCACATTGAGCTTTTTCTGGGGCCCATGTGATTCTGCAAGGCACTGCCTTCGCAGTTCCATTGCAGCCGCCTTCTCCTGATTCTCCTTCTGCATTTGTTGGATCATTCCAACAATAGAAGAGAGGGCCTGTCCCAGCTCTACTGGGAGACCGGCCGATGTTGAGGGAATAGGCTCCGGAATCTGAACCGGAGTAGCCGACACCTCGTCGACCTCTACCTCTACAACGTCTGGGGCTTGAACTTCATCCTGGGCTTCTGCCAGGAGGTCTTCCTCCAGACACTCGTCCACATCAGACATCCTGTCATCTAACTGGATGTCTTGCATCGCGACCGCGACTTCAGCATCCACCTGGATCTGAACTTGGGGGATCTCCTCTTGAGGCTGGGGAATCACTGCATCAGCTGATGCCTTAGGGAAAAGATACGCCCTCATCTTCTCACTTGGAAGATAAGGGCCAGAAGTGTTCTTTTGGAAGCCCCTTACCCAGGTACGAAGCTTCTTCCTAGCTATATCCCTTGATTCCGCCGTCCTAGGGGAATCAAAGGCCTCAGTAATCAGGTTAGTGCACACAGTATATACCTGAGGGTCCCAAAACCGGAGATCATCCTTGGAGACAGCGCATGCTGCGTGTCTCCTACAAAACTCATGTCCGCAGAGGTTCTTGCTACGGACGTTGCAGAAAGCACTTCGCACTTCGGAGGGTCCTTCTGTAAAGAGAAAAAATTTCCATGAGTATCAAGTGAACTATGTATCACTGGATATGCATAGTATAGCATAACAATTCAGAAAGGAAAGACACACACTTGTGTTTCCCTCACAACCCATTGTTGCAGCCTTCCAGATAATAAAATCAAATGGTTAATCTCTTCTAGAGTAACCAATGCAAAGTTTCCAGAGGAAACAGGTGGAGCTCACACCTAAGCAATGATTTTAAAATCCTGGATAATAGACAGGAAAGAACTCACTTTCCTATCTGTAGGGCAATAGCAAAGGACTGTGCAAGAAAACACAAAAGTGTTAGAACACACACTGCTGTACCAAAACCCATACTATAGTTTTCCTCTTACTGTATATGTTATACTGAAGAATACTAGTACAGTATAGGAGGATACGTGCCGGCCGGCACCTGCCGGCCGGCACACACCATAACTAGCTTTAAAGTATACTACTTAACAGCTATAAGGCGGCAGAACTCTGGTTCAAATGCATGTGCCGGTCGGCAGCAATTGCCGGCCGGCAACAGCCAATGTCGGCCGGCAATGGCTGCCGGCCGGCAACTACACAAAGAGTACCCAGCTGCTGGCCACACTCTTGGTGACCGGCAGACAAGGGCTGACATTAGCCGGCCGGCAAAGGTACAGGACCGATGCCAGCCGGCAGCAAAAGAACCAGAGGACTACACCTGCCCGGCTGCCGGCCTATGAGGCCGACAGCCGGGTCGGGTACAGCACTAGAAGAAAAATAGGATGGATGCCGGGATAAGAGTGTACACTACCTCCAAGCCCGGCAATCCGAAAGAGTGCATATAAGGAAGGGGAGAATCTAATTCAGGCTTCCTGGCCAATGCCGTCTGGCTCTACAGGCAGGCATGGATAAGGGACCAAGGGAGGTCCGGGCAGCACTCAAAATATAAGACCCTTGCCGGCCGGCAGCTCTGCCGGCCGGCAGGGGGCTGAGTCAATTCCACATCCTAACCTATACTAGGTCCAGATGTAGAACGACGTACAGTACTGTAATGGCTAGGCCATTACGGAGATAGAGGGGGAAGGGACAAAAGAGGGTCCTACCAACCTTGCTTTAGTGACGGATCACCCGCAGCCAAGAAACTTATCTTAGCCTAAGGGAGATCTAAGGGGGGAGGCCAGCAATACTTGCCAGCTCCCAGAGTACCAAAGCAAGGAAGGTATTGCCACTCCCAGGGAAAGAAACTTATCCTCCCCCGAGAACAGCAACAAGGACTAGTCTGGTAGATCACAAAAGAAGGAATCATATCCACAGAAACCTTCGGTAGTGACCTAAAGAGGCTAAGCCACCTTTGTCTGTGTCAGGCCAGCGAGGGAGACTCTATCCCAAGCCAGACAAGCACAGACTCAGACTAAAAACTCTGTTGTTCTGTCCCTCTTTGAACCAGACTTACTGGAACAGGAAGGTACAGTAACACCCCAGTATAGTTTTATCGAAAATTAATTCGGAAAAAACCACTTAGGGATAAGCCCAAGGCTTAAACAGAGGGAAAGGGATTGCATACCTTCTCCAAAGAAAAGAAAGCAACCGGGGAGTATGAGAAAGTATACTAAGGCTCCATAAGCAACTCAGCCTAGGCACCAAGAGAATCGATTACCTAAATCACCGAAACTCACTCGTATACTATCTTGGAAATATTCCACACAATCTTAAATGTATAAAACATAGCCTAAAGCTTCAATAAAATTTTATTACACTCGGAAAAACCAAAATCATGCATGAAGTACTAGGACCAAACGACTAGGCTACATGGCCTAGCGTAGGCCAGAATGGCGAATACTTCGCCAAAATAATACTAAGCACGAAAGGAAATCCTATGTAATGCTAAATAGCTAAAATTTATTAAAGCAAAACAACCGGGAATGTCGCTCTGACTAACTAAACTTATACCTAGCGAGCGACAGCGTCCATGAAGCCTCCGGTAGGCTACGGCTCTTGTAACAAAGATTAATCCTATTAATCACTCAAAAATATACCAAGAGCCTACATTTATACATAAAAGACATGGTACTCAACTTATCAGAGGCCGACGAAGACGGAGAAGCCAT
>NC_090748.1:44993490-44995990 GCF_036898095.1 Palaemon carinicauda
TTTCCATTCTTCTTACTCTTCCATGGAAAAAGCCTAATCTTCGTTATTACGTTAGTACATATTATTTTCCATGATTGTTCACACTTATTTTTAAACCCAGTCAACTCTCCCTGCCTGTGCCTCTACTTCAGTTTACTCCTACTGCAGTAAATTGTAATCTTAGGCATTGAAACGAGTTATGCACCTTCTCAGACACTGCATACATTTATATTGCTATTGCCTATATTCCATACTTCTCACGTTAAATTTCCCTGAAGACAAGTAAACGGTTAATATCTTGCAGCGCATTACCTACATAAAATACTGCAAGAAAATAAGTTTTAAAAAGTATTAGATGAAAAAGTGAAGATGATAATATTTTTTTATTCAGGTGAATACATTATTTGATTCACTCTTTCTGAAAACCGAATTCTTCCTCTACTATTTGAATGTTATGACTTCAACATTAAGGAGGAGTTTTGTCATCATTTTTTTCAACAAATCGGGAGTGACTTTTATGTTCTCTTAGGAGAATAGGTATCTGCAGCTATTCTTCATAGTCTTTACTCGGGGTACATTTTCGTATACTTCATAAATTCTCTGGAAATGTTCAAATCACTGCTTTCGTAGTTTTGCAGGAAACGGCTTCGGTGAATCATTTCTTAATTCGGTAACCAAACTTCACTTCATACTCCTTTGTTTCCTTTTCCTACAGCATCCAGTTTTGAAAAGGAAAAGCACCGATATCCAATTTATAATGTTTCATTCGGTCAACCAGTTATAATGTAAATGGTCCTTATCTTTCCCTAAGATTCTCTTACGTTTTTTTTTTTTTTTTTTTTTTTAATTCATTTAGGAAATAAACCAACTCTGAAGCCATTTTTGGTCTTATACCCTCGCTGGTCCTGATTTAAAGAAAATTCAAATGCATCTTAAATGCATCCGAATGCACGTTAAAGGTATTATTTCCTTTAATAATTTGGAAATATGGACCGGATTTACTGGAACTTCATAAAAAAAGTGAGTTGAGTTTAAGTCATCATCAACATCATTATCATCACCATCATTATCTCCTCCTTCGCCAATTGACTCAAACGACCTCGGTTAGATTTTGCCAGTATTCTCTAATATAAACTTTTAATTCAATGCTCCTCCATTACTCCTCTCTTACTTCACACTTCGAAAGCTAAAATATAAGATAGGAAGATTAAGATGATGATAATAATAATAGTAATAATAATAATTATAATAATAATAATATTAAAAAAGAAGAAAATAATAATAATAATAATAATAATAATAATAACAATAATAATAATAATAATAATAATAATAATAATAATGATAATAATAATAATAATAATAATAATAATAAAAAAAAATGCCAAGAAATTCGTAGACAAAAAGCTGTTTTTCCTAGAAGTGTGTTTATATATATGTATATATATATATATATATATATATATATATATATATATATATATATATATATATATATATATATATATATACATATATATATATACACACACAAGGGAGGAGTTATAGGAGAGCGGACAAGGGTGTGTAGGCAGGTCTACACGAAAGGGATAGAGGCGGAGGTGGGTTAGGGGTCTTTCTAGTGTGGAGAGACTCTATATGAGTTAGGCCTCCTAGGCAGGGGAGGAGACCCCCCAACCTAGGATAGGTTAGCCCTGATCAGGTACAGCACTGGTGTACTGTCCTAAACTATAATAAACCAGAATCTCTCCCTGAGGCTAACCTAAACAAGGAGAACCATTCTACTAGGTTAGGGAGGGCAGGAAAGACACATCACTAGGTTCCAGGGAGGAAAGGGTGTCCCAACCAAGTGCAAACTGGGGAAGAGCAGAGCTCTTCCTAAGGTCTCAGACACGACCCTAAGGGGGTTCATTCCCTTAGGGTCGGCTGTTAGGAGCGATAGATACTCTGGGTGAAAGGCAAGATTCTCCCAAATATTAAATAAGGGAGAAGCAAGGCTACCCAGAGGGAATTACCCGTAGGTAAGGGGGACGTTAGGTTAGGGTAGTGTGGTGCACAGACCAACACTGTCCCTTGTATGGTCCCTCAAAGGCGAAAGCACATGTACAGCACAGTAACTAGTATGTTTAAATGCCCAAATCTTCATAACTTAAAAAGGAACACTCATTATATCATGCAGCAAAATGAGCACTAGGCTATCAAGTCTAGGGGCTAGGCCAGCGATCTAGTATGGGGTCGGCAAACGTCGGTTGCCTAATGAGCGCTAACGTATAATATAATTACTTCCTAGCTATAAAGGCTAAATAACTAATGATAATAATTAGTTAAAGGACCGTAGAAGGCTGTTCTGGATAACTAAATAAAACATGCGACATGAACAGCGGCGCCGTAAAATGGCGCCTCTGGTCTTAGCACAGCTCCGCCACAAAACACAATATTTTAAGAAAAGTAGAAGTTACTCTACGGCCAAAGGTTATTTAAACAATACTAGGACCTGGTACTCAACTTTCCAGAAGAAGGC
>NC_090748.1:45026358-45033858 GCF_036898095.1 Palaemon carinicauda
GCTATACTAAACAAATATAAGAAATAACTATGGCGATAAAAGTAAAGAAACACCTAAGCCGGTACAAGAAGTAATAAAAGGAGAAGTAAAGTAATCAATAGAATCCTGAAAAGATAGAAAGCAGCAGGAGAATATGGCCTAAGAATTGATTCAATAATAAAGGGCGAAGATTTTATAGTAGTATAACTCTATGAAATTTATGCAAAATGTCTGCAAGATTGCTCTATACCTTTAGTTAGGAAAATTTTGTGCATTATATGAGGGAAGACACAAAAGACGAAAAGCTACCACGTAATATATGAGAACATGTTTGATTCTACCCAAAATTGGGCAGCAAAGGAAACTTTCAAAGACAGGAAATATATACTCAATCTAGATAAGTTGAAGGTCTCTATACAGGAAGTATAGCAATCCTATAACTATATAATGATATTGAGAAAGCTCCAATTCAAAAAGGAACTAGAAAGAGAGACCTATCTCTCCTAAGTTATTCATAGCATACTAAGAAGAAGTTTATAAGAATTAAGATTGGGAAAATATAGAATTAAGACTAATGGGGAATACCTTAAAAACTTAAGGTTTACAGGTGACATAGTTCTATTTGAGATATATGGGAGGTATTGCCAAAAATGGTAAAGGAGCTGAGTAGCGGAAAAACAAATGCAAGACTGAAAACGAATTTGAGTAAAACTAAGATAACGCTCAATAAAAATTCAGAGACAACAATTATAGATTATAGATGGACCTATAGATATTGTTAATGTATATCGTAAGTATTTCCCCAAGACATGAGGCAAAATTTAAAAGAAGGATAAGCTTGACATGGCTTCGTTTGGTAAACAAAAAGAATCAATGAAAAGTAAAATGCAATTATCTCAGTATCAAATTATACATAAAAAATTGGAGCCTTTGACCATAAATTAGTTGCAGCTCAAACATTTATGGTAAAGATAATGATGGTAATATGTCTAACAGACAGAAAAAGAGTAATATGGATACGAGAGCAAACTATAGTAGAAGATATTCTAAAAGCCTGTAGGAAAAATAAATTTCTATGGTGAGCACATATAGTGAAAATACCCAATATCCGATGGAGGAGAGGAATAAAAGAATGAGTCCCTAGACTTTGTAAACGAATCAGGAGAAGCTAGGGGAGACGTTGGCTTGACAGATTAAGAAAATTTGCTAGTATAGACTGGCATATAAACGCTATAAACAGACGGGTGGGAAAAGAAATGTCTGAGACGTTTGTCTTGCAGTGGACAAGCAATATTATGAATGGGAAATATATTTCATATTACATTTAAAATGGGCTAGTTTCTTCTTATAAGTTTTGGCGTATCTAAAAAAAAAAAACCTTTCTCGAGAAAGTACAAAGAACAATTTATTCATGATTTTCCTTATTCATATGAGACTTTAATATTCTATATTCTTTCCTTCCTTCTTGCAGTTCTCTGGAAAAATCCTTGTCTTCTTTATTACATTGGTAAATATTTTTTCCGTGGTTGTTCACACTCATACCACACCCAGGTAACTGTACCAACCGTGTGTCACACAATTGTACATAATTCCTTTTGTATATATTATGCTTGTATCTTCGCTCTTCCCTCGCACTAAAAAGAACCAGAACAAACATGTCTGCGTGTCGCCTATGTAACATTGTCATTTTCTCGAACATGTAATTTCCTGTTGCCTTGAGGTTATGTATATAAAGGAGAGTGTTCCATAATAAATTAACTCAGTTGCTTTCACACTGCCTTTGAGTTCACAACCCTTCTCTCGGCACCGTCACATAACTCTCCCTACCCGTTTCTCTACCTTAATTTACTTCTACTGCAGTAAATTGTAATCTTAGAAATTAAAAAAAAAAAAAAAATAGGTACCATCCCAGGCACTGCGCACATTTATATTGCTATTTTCTATATTCTAATCTTCTTACATTAAATTTCCCTGAAGATAAGTTAACCGTTAGTATGTTGCAGTGCATTTTATATAGAATACTGCAAAAAATGTAGTGGAAGGAAAAGTGATGTTGAGAATATTTTCTTATTCAAGTGAATACATTAAATGATTCGTTCTTTCTGAAAACCTAATTCTTCCTATGCAATTAGAATTTTATTACTTTAACATTCAGGAGGAATTTTTTCCTTAATTCTTTCTCCAATTTTGAAGTGACTTTTATATTCCCTTTGGAGAATAGGTAACTGCACCTGTTCTTTATAGTCTCTACTCTTGGTACTTTTTCGTTTATTCTATAAATCGCCTGGTAATTTTCTAATTACTGCTTTCTTAGTTGTCCATATATCGCATTGGTTAAAGAATCTCTAAATTCGCTCGCTTCATATAATACTCAGTTTTTTCTTATTCTATAGCATCCATTTTTAACAGAAAGGATCCGATTTCCAAATTATAATGTTTCATTTGGTTACCCAGTTATAATGCAAATGGCACTTATCTTTCCTACCAATTCTATTATGTCTTATTTTTTTTTATTCCTTTTAGAAATAAACAAACTTCAAAAGCATTTTTGGTGTGTTCCCGTCGCTTGTCCTGACTTGATGAATAAATCAAGTGCACCTCAAAAAAAAATCTTCATTTCAAATGCGCACTTAAGGTATTAATTCCTCCAATCTGGAAATACTGGCAGAATTTTTTGGAACTTCATAAGGCGTTAAGTTTCATTCATCATCATCTTCCTTTCCTACACCAATTGACGCAAAGGACCTCGGTTAGATTTCGCAAGTCGTGTCTATCTTGAGCTTTTAGTTTAATATTATTCCATTCCTCATCTCATACTTCATGCTACGAGAGCTGAAGAATAAAATGGTAATATTAAAATGATGCTTCATGAAAAATAAAAGTAATTTTACTTGTAGACGCTGGTTTACAATAGCCATGTAAAATCACATGAATTAAACCATAGGTGAATCAGTCCTTTGGACCGAACAGTGAATTCCTTATTCATTGTAAAGCTCTGGTATTCAACATCCAAATCAATTATCAATTATTTTATAGTGGATGCCATCATTAATGAATATAATGCAGGAACCCTTCAAATCCATAATCGTCAAATCTAAATATTCCTAAGAGATAATTACATTTAAAAAAAAGGTGGGTGAAAGAAGGAAGTACAACTTTATATAAAAAATAATGGACTCTAATAGTTATATTTCAAAACTATAACCAGAAAAAAAAATAATATTCATAACCACATAAGGAAATAAAATAAAATAAAATTTACTGATGATTTTTCAATGCATTTCATATACTGATTGGTAATCCCATCACTTAACAATTTACTTATGCAGTCTAAAAAAAAAATACTTTCATTTCCTACTGATCCAAAGTACCTAACCAAAATTATATAAACATATAACCCTTGTTTATTCAAACATTCTTAGATAATAATAATAATAATAATAATAATAATAATAATAATAATAATAATAATAATAATAATAATAATAATAATAATAATAATAATAATAATAATAATAATAATAATAATAATAATACTTTATTTCCAAATAAATACATTGGGTATTATACATTATTTATAAAGCAACATATAGAATAGTGGTTACTAATATTGTGATTACATTAAAATCTATCATTTACATGAGAGATGCTTCCATATAAATCTTTTGACTATCAACTAAAATACATTTGGTCCATTACTTGCATTAGTATGACTTTAAAGTAGAGATAAAATAACTTAAAATGGTAAAACTCATTAAAATTCTATACTGTGTGCAAAATTACAGTAGACCCCATAAAACATTAAAAACTGATATTCACAAGTACATCAAAACCAACCCACAAATATGTAACTAAAATCTTGTAGAAAATATTCATTATACTAAATACAACACTCTCGGAATTACTATATATATAATGAATCAGTCATCCACATATTCATATCTTAGTTAACAGCAACAACAACAACAACAATAATAATAATAATAATAATAATAATAATAATAATAATAATAATAATAATAATAATAATAATAATAATAACCTATCATTCCTCCTTATGGTCACAGTTTAGTTAATAATAATAATAATAATAATAATAATAATAATAATAATAATAATGATAATAATAATAATAATAATAATAGTAACCCTCTATTCTTTACCACTCCCTTCACTGCCCACAACACTTTGAATCCTTCATACACTCTCTGACGTACATCTGCTTCCACTCCACCATTTGCTGCAACAGCAGACCACAAGTACTTAAACTGATCTACCTCCCCAAGTAAATCTCCATTCAATATGACATTCGACATCGCACCACCTTTCATTCTCGTACATATCATAACCTTACTCTTGCCCATATTAACTCTCAACTTCCTTCTCCCATACCCTTCCCTAATTCTGTCACTAATTGGCCAGGCTTCTCTTCCGAATCTGTAACTAGTACAGTATCATCCACAAACAGCAACTGATTTACCTCCCATTCATGATCATTCTCGTCTACCAGTTTCAATCTTAGTCAAAGCACTCCAGCTTTCACCTCTCTTACCAATCAATCAATATACAAGTTGAACAACCATGCCGTCATCACATATCCCTGTCTTAGCCCCACTCTCACCGGAAACCAATCGTTTACTTCATTTCCTATCCTAACACACGCTTTACTATCTTTGTAGAAACTTTTCACTGCTTGCAAAAACTTTACACCTATTCCATATAACCTTATCAAATTCCACATTGCTTCCCTATCAACTGTATCATAAGCTTTCTCCAGATCCATAAACGCAACATACACATCCTGACCTTTTGCTAAATATTTCTCATATATCTGATTCATGCATCCCTTACCTCTTCTAAAACCACCCTGTTCTAAGATTGCATTCTCTGTTTTATCCTGAATTCTATTAATCAGTACTCTACCATACACTTTTCCAACCACACTCAACAAACAAATGCCCTTTGAATTTCAACACTCATGCACACTTCCCTTACCCATTTATAGTGCTACAATACATGCACAAACCCAATCTACTGGTACCGTTGACAACACAAAATACATATTAAACAATGTCACTAACCATTCAAGTCCAGTCAGACCCCCTTCCTTCAACATCTCTGCTCTCACACCATCCATGCCAGGTGCTTTTCCTACTCTCGTTTCTTCTTGGTTTCTCCTCACTTTCTCTCTTGTAATATCTGTCCCATTTTCATCTCCCATCATTGGCAACTCAACACCTGTAACAGCAATTATATCTGCCAGCTATTATTCTCAACATTCAGTGAACTTTCAAAATATTCCCCCCACTCTTTCCTAGCCTCCTCTGTATATATATATATATATATATATATATATATATATATATATATATATATATATATATATATATACATATATATATATATATATATATATGTACATATATATATATATATATATATATATATATATATATATATATATATATATGTGTGTATATATATATATATATATATATATATATATATATATATATATATATATATATATATATATAGATAGATAGATAGATAGATAGATAGATATATAGATATATATAAATAGATATATATATATATATATATATATATATATATATATATATATATATATATATATATATATATATATGTGTGTGTGTGTGTGTGTGTGTGTGTGTGTGTGTGTGTGTGTTTGGCAGCGGAAGTTTTCCATGCGGCAATCTTGTGTAGAAGATCGGGACTTCTCTTGATCCAAGCATGGTGGAACCGGAACAGTGGGGACGCCTATGGTTCGATGCTCATAGTTTTCCTTGTGTGTGTTAATGCAAAGCTAGGTTGACTGCAGACACCATAGATGTGGAGGTTCTTGCAGTCTCTACGGTGATGCCATACAGCTGTCAACAATAACATCATAGGGGTTCTGCAGTGCAGTCCTGGGTGTTAATGTTCTCCATATACCAAGATAAAATGCAAGTGGTATTGTTACAAGAGAAAGTGATAAAAACAAAAAATCCACAACTATTTCGGAAGCAGTTTATCTGTGACATTGTTCTTTTTTGAACGTGTATGGTACCTTTAAAAGTTTAAGGTGTTACTCTATCGCCTACTTTCTCTTGATATTCAACAGATTTGGCAACATTGATATATAATAGTTAAGTTAATTATTTTCTGCAATATACGTCACATGGATTGCTCTATTAATGCCTTTTGTTCATGGAGTTCAACTTCACTCGCGATAATTTTTTCAGGTAATATTTTAAATATTTCTTTCAAAGTATAATAACCTAAGTACGACGCAAGAAAAAGATAAAGATTAGAATCCGAAAGAACATATCACATTCACTATTATTATTATATATATATATATATATATATATATATATATATATATATATATATATATATATATATATATATATATATATATCGATAATTACTATTTCAGATAATGTAATATATTCTCTTTGAAAATGTAAATGAAATATAGAATCAAGTTTCGAGGTGATATTTCAGAATTCATTTTTAATTAGAGGTAAAATTTATTTATTTTCAATATCATTTAGAGAAAGGTTCATTCACTTCATTTTTCAAAACTATGTTTCTAGTGAAATACATAAAGAACTCCTACATTAAAATGTCATTATTAGAATTTTTAAGAATATTTCAAAAGAATCAGTACGTCTTTTCTATCCATTAACAATAGAGTGTCTTTAAAATATGGTCATTGTGAAAAATAACTATCGTAAAAACTTAGCGCTATTGTTTGTTCAAGAACATCAGACAGCTAATAAACATCAAAGAGAATAATACACAAAGTGCAGACGTCCCAAAGGAAAACGCAGCTCGCTTACTTGCCTTACGTTCTCTGGGCAGCTTTGAGAGAAGGTTTGATTAGCGATCGATGAAAAAGGGAACTTCAAGAAGAAAACAAAAATCATGAACAAATCACAATTTTATTATTTAATATATCATAAGTTCGTCAATGATAAAAGGGTACAGTTATTATTTTTAAAAAAAATGTACCTTAAAATCAATTATCAATAGATATGAACACTTGCGTAGAAAAGTAAGATGATATAGTTTTCTAACATGAAAGTCAAGTTGAAAAAGTATGTATCAATAAAACTATAAAACATATTTTATAGTTATTTTTATGTTTTTATTCCGGAACAAGGAGAAAGAATATTGGTATAATATTGTTTGGGATATAAAATGACAATCAATAAAAGTAATAGCAACATTAATGATTTTTTTTTTATTTTATTTTTTCGTCATGTAGACACATAATCATTTCGCTAAAAGTTACGATAATTATGACTCTTGATGAATTTTTGCTCAAGAATCAGTGAGTGTCAACGCAACATCATAAATACAGCCTTTTGATTAGGAAGAGTCTTACAAGTACAAAACTTTTACCTACTTATTATTATTATTATTATTATTATTATTATTATTATTATTATTATTATTATTATTATTAGTTTAGTAGTAGTAGTAGTAGTAGTAGTAGTAGTAGTAGTA
>NC_090748.1:45038858-45046358 GCF_036898095.1 Palaemon carinicauda
CAGGAGAAGGAAGGAAGATGATGTCTTGATAAACTAAGAAAATTTCGCGGCTATAGACTGGCATCGAAATACCATAAATAGACTAGTA
Source organism: Palaemon carinicauda (assembly GCF_036898095.1). Classification (NCBI taxonomy): domain Eukaryota; kingdom Metazoa; phylum Arthropoda; class Malacostraca; order Decapoda; family Palaemonidae; genus Palaemon; species Palaemon carinicauda. Next base: position 45,038,947 of record NC_090748.1, read on the forward strand.
TGCAAGATATCTCTGAGACGTTTGTCCTGCAGTATAAAACCAGGAGTATGAATGGTAAATATATTTCATATAACATTCAAAATGCGTTACTTTCTTCTAATAACTTCGGGCGTATGTAAAGGGAATAAAACTTTCGCTAGAAAGAATAAAAAATAATTTATTCCTAATTTTCCATATTTTTTAGAAACTTTATTATTACCTATTTTTTTTCTTCTTCTTGCTGTTCCATGGAAAAAAACCTTGTGTTCATTATTTCATTGGTAAATTTTATTTTCCTTTCGTTGTTCACAGTTATTTTAAACCCAATTAACTCTCCTTACCCGTTTCTCTACTTCAATTTACTCTTACTGCAGTAAATTGTAATCTTAGACATTAAAACGATTTATGTATCTCCTAGACACTGCATACCATTTTTATTGCCATTATGTACATTCCACTCTTCTTGCGTTAAATTTCCCTGAAGATAGGTAAATGGTTAGTATCTTGCCGCGCACTACACAGAGAATACTGAAAAAAAGGAAGTTTTAAAAAGTAATGGAAGAAAAAGGAAAATAAGAATATTTTCTTATTCAGGAGAATACATTAATTTATAACCATTTTCTGAAAACTGAATTCTTCCTCTGCAATTCGAATTTTATGACTTCAACATTCAGGAGGAATTTTCTCTTTAATTCTTTCACCAATTCGGAAGTGACTTTTATGTTCTCTTTGGAGAATAAGTAACTGCATCTGTTTTTTACAGTGTTTACTTGTGGTACTTTCTCGTGCAATTTATAAATCTTTTGGTAATTTTCAAATTACGTCTTTCCTAATTTTGCACCTAACACCTTCGTTGAAGAATTTATTAATTTCCAATACACTTCACTCCATACCCAGTTGTTTCCCTTTTCTACAGCATTCAGTTTTGAGAAGAAAAGAACCGATATCCAAATTATAATGCTTCATTCTGTCACCCAGTTATAATGCAAATGGCACTCAATTTTCCCTTCCTATTGTCTTATGTCATTTTTTTTTATTTTAGAAATAAATGAACTTCAAAATCATTTCTAGTCTATTCCGCTCGCTTGTCCTGACTTTATAGAAAACTCAAATGCATCTTAAAAACATCTTTGTTCCAAATGCACGCTAAAGGTATTATTTCCTTTAATCTGGAAATGCGGACAAGATTATTGGAACTTTATAAGAAGTGAGATGAGTTTCAGTCATCATCATCATCATTTCCTCCAACGCCAATTGACGCAAATGGCCTCCGTTAGATTTTACCAGTCGCCTCTATCGAGTGCTTTCGAATCAATGATACTCCATTCCTCATGCTGATAATGGTTCAATCCATGTCATACACTGATTAGTAATCCCATAATTCAACAATTTACTTATGCAGTTAAATAAAAAAAAATAATCATATTCCCAACTGCTCTTAAGTACCTAACCAAAATGAGGTGAACAAATAATCCTTGGTCATTGCACCATTCTTAAAGACTACAAACATTCATTTATTAAATACCACATTCTCTGAATCACTAAAAATATAATCAATCAGTCCTCCTTAAATTTATATCTCAGTTAATAAAAATAATAATAATAATAATAATAATAATAATAATAATAATAATAATAATAATAATAATAATAATAATAATAATAATATAAATATTAATATTAATACTAATAACAACAACGACAATAATGATAATAATAATAATAATAATAATAATAATAATAATAATAATCTATCAGTCTTCCTTATGGTTATAGTTTAATTAACAAGAATAATAATAATAATAATAATAATAATAATAATAATAATAATAATAATAATAATAATAATAATAATAATGACGTCTAAAAATCAAAGGCTTTTATATCTCTCAACAAATTAAGTTCCATCTAGATTCTCTGATAAAATAAAAACTTCATATACGCTTTTTCATTTAATATGATTTTCTCTACACGTGTTGCGAATACATTTTCTCATATTTCTCCGCAAGAGCTAGATTGATTTAAGAATGGAATTAAAGGTTAATAAAGCGTGCTATAAAATTTTGAAACTAAAATTAGATAACCAGTATTGATAGATGAAAACTTTAAGATTCCTTGAAAAGGAAGATCTCAATATTAATTTTGAAACATTAATAATATCTCAAAAGACAAAACAGAATTAAATGGTTTCACACTTACAATGGGATTCACAATACATTGGTTCGGCATGGCCATTATCTCTTTTCCAGTTCAAGTTGGAAAATAATAATAATAATAATAATAATAATAATAATAATAATAATAATAATAATAATAATAATAATAATAACCCTTCTACCCCCCGGGCTATTTGGAAATTTCCAACCCTTAACCCCCAAAGGGGTTATTTTTATCCCATCACATTTTGCCATATATTTTTTTTAAATTGCTCTAACAGGCTTAATTTTTGTCATAGAGAGGTCAGGTTGGTCTCATTCTCTTGGAAAATGCCTGAATTTTCTAAAAAAAATTATCAAAAATATGAAAAAAAAAAATTTTTATAGCATTTTTTTGCAAGGACGTAGCGGTACGTCCATGGGGGTAAAGGGATGAGTTTTGTGAAACGTACCAGTACGTCCTTTGGGGGTAAAAGGGATAATAAACACCAGCAACAACAACAACAACAACAACAACAATAAAAATAGTAATAATAATAATAATAATAATAATAATAATGATAATAATAATAATAATAATAATAATAATAATAATAATAATAATAATAATAATGTCAGTAGCTTGGAGGGGAAATCTTAGGAAACTAATTGCTGGGGAAGATGGTGGTTGTAGATGATCAGAAATTAAGAGCAAGATATTTTCTAAGATCAATAAATATGCATTGAATATACGTCGGAAAAAAAAAAAACAATATACCATATTAGCAATGAATGTTCAGCACTTGCTCAGAAACAATATAAGAAACAACATGATACAGTAGTTAATGCTCTCCACTGGTATATCTAGAAAATGTAAAATACAATGAAGTAATAAATTGTATGGTCATTAACATCAAGCTCTGGCAAAAAAGGACCAAGTTATGCTGGGATTACAGTATATATGTAGGATGGGTGATAAAAGCACATCGACTAGTAGGAACCAAGAAAACGAAACAAAGATCACTCATAGATGTCGTATTACAGGTGGAATGAAGAGTAAAAGGTAACATGAGTGAGACCTAAGGCTTTATAATGAACTTGTTAAGGCATTGGGATAGTTAAGCAAAAATAGTGCAGGTAACCATAGGATAACACAGGGTCATAACTACATATTTAAAAAGAGAATCTTAGGAGTGTAGGAGCCAATATAACCCTTTGTCTACTAAAAAGATTGCACTACTGCACCCCCTCCCCAAAAAAAAAAGAAAAAAGAAAAGAAAAAAAAAACATAAAATAATAGGTTTCTAAGGTAGCTGGAAGCAACCAGGAATCCAACAGTATGAAGGACCTGTCTGTAAAGGCTAATTTACCGAAAAATATTAATAATAATAATAATAATAATAATAATAATAATAATAATAATAATAATAATAATAATAATAATAATAATAATAATAGAGATGGAAACCCAATCAACATTATTCATTGTTCTTAGTAGTGTTTAATATTATTTTCCATTGTGTGAGTTGCTGAAAAATAAGAAACAGAAAATTCCTGACAGTGGCAAGACATAAATATTATTAACATTGTGTTTATATCTCCTTCGTTGTTGTACCGGGAGAACTTCCGAGGGTAGGAAATCCCCCACGAAAAAGTGGATGTTTCATAAATGAAAGCCATAGGCAAAGAACTAAGATTTGAACTTTCTCTCGAAAGGCATTGTCTTGGGAAAGCGAAACCAAAATGAACAGTGAATATATTTTGAATTAATTTTCGACCTCATTGAGTCAGGCTGATGAATTAATTTCAGACTCATTTATGGGAAGATTCGTCCACCCAGCATGGCAGTACAGACGTTTCATTATTATTATTATTATTATTATTATTATTATTATTATTATTATTATTATTATTATTATTATTATTATTATTATTATTATTATTATTATTATTATTAATAATAATAATAATAATAATAATAATAATAGTAAAATTCATGATATATACAAAGTTATATGCAGAGTAAATTATCAAAGCCTATAACGTCATACATTTATAAATCCTATAGATTAAATTTCTAAAATTTACTATATTATATGCAGCAACTTGTACCAACCGTGTGTCACACAATTGTACATAATTCCTTTTGCATATATTATGCTTTTATCTTCGCTCTTCCCTCGCACTAAACGAACATGAAAATTCATGTCTGCTGTTTTCCTCTGTAACATTGTCTGTCTTGTTAACTTGTTATGTCCTGTTGCCTTGAGGTTTTGTATATAAAGGAGAGTGTTCTATAATAATATAACTCAGTTGATTGCTGCCTGCCTTTTAGTTCACAACCCTCTCTCGGCACCGTCACATTGGTGACCCTGGAAGTCGACTCGCTCCCACCGCCTTCCTCCCCCACCCCCTCGCCCCTTCATCGTTCGTACTATGGCGGACTCTACGGCAGTTGGTGCTGTGGCCACTCCATTCAAACTTTCATCGTGTGCCAGCGGAGAGGCGTTTGCTTGGTTTCAGCGCGCAAAAGTCCAGTTTCGTATCAGGGGCGTGACTCGCTCAACCACCAAAGCGGATTATGTTCTCGCGGCAATACCCGAGGACACCTTCCCAGAAATATCCGACTGGCTTTGTGAACAAGGAGACACCCCAATAGCGTATGACACCCTCAAAACATACCTTCTGCAGAAGTACTCGCCGTCGCCAGCCGCCCGTATAGCAAAGCTTTTTCAGCTCTCGCAACAACCGTTGGGGGACCAAAGGACTTCGCTCTCCCTCAGGGAAATGACCAGTGTCGCTCGCCTTCAACCTGCCGCAGACGGCTCTCCTCGTGAGGTGAACCTACTTCGTGCCCTTTGGATATGCCGTTTACCCGAACCTGTACGCGCTGCCATACACGATGTCGATAGTTTACCCATAAAGGACTTGATGACCAAAGCCGACGCCCTTATGGACAGCCACTTCAATACCTACATCAACGCCTCCACCCCTGACGACGAGGATGTCTATTCAACGTCAACCGAAGCTGACATGAATGCCGTAGGACATACACGCCTACCCCGTGACGTGCCGAAGCGACGACAAAGCCGCCCACCACCCACCAATCGCTCGCGCCCCAACGAACGACTTCAAAAGCCACTTACTACCTCCCATCCGCCGCAGTTTTGCTACTACCACTTCAGATTCGGGGCAACCGCGAAGAAATGTGCTAAGGATTGTCAGTGGCCAAAAAACGTGTAAGTAGGCCATCGCTTGTGGCGGTGGCCTCCCGTATTTCTAATCTTTTCATTTTACAGGATGCAGGAACGGGCGTGCGATTTTTTGTAGACACGGGTGCTTGTCGTTCTCTTTTGCCAAGGAAACTCTTCAAGGCACGACGTAGACTGTCTACATCTGCCGACGTCCGCTTGGTAGCTGCCAACGGATCTGCGATACCCACCTACGGTTACGAGAACCTCACATTATCGTTCGAAGCCGTAAATTCAATTGGAAGTTTCTCGTTGCTGACGTCACATGGCCAATCCTCGGTGCGGATTTCCTCTCTCATTTCCACCTTCTGGTCGATGTCGCCCACCGACGATTGGCCAACGCAGACTCGTACTTGTCGACACCTCTTCAACCCGCCCCCTCTAACCTCGCTCTCCACATCAGCGCACCCACGGATGCCTACGCCCACCTCCTCACGTTGTACCCGGAAGTTTTCCGTCCAGAACTTTGCCAAACGCCCACGGTTCCTGCCAAACACGGTATTTATCACCATATCAAGACGACGGGACCCCCAGTCTTCGCAAAATTCAGACGTCTGGCACCGGAACGATTGGCAGCCGCCAAATAGACGTTCGCCGAAATGGAGGAAATGGGCCTTTGCCAAAAGGCCTCCAGCCCATGGTCGTCACCCTTGCACATCGTTCTGAAGAAAGACGGCTCCCTCCGTCCGTGCGGGGATTACAGGCGCCTGAACATGCAAACAGAACCGGATCACTATCCCCTCCCAAACATTGCCGACGTGACCTCCTACCTGCACAAAGCGAAGGTTTTCTCTACGCTCGACCTCCTGAAGGGGTATTATCAGGTGCCTATGAACCCAGAAGACATCCCCAAGACTGCCATCACCACTCCGTTTGGTACATACACCTTCAATTACTCCTGTTTTGGCCTTTGTAATACTGGGGCAACGTTTCAACGTCTCATGGATGGCATCTTAGGGGACCTCCCTTTCTGTGTATGTTATGTGGACGACATACTTGTGTTCTCCTCCTCAAAAGAGGAACACTTCCGTCACCTGCGCATCATGCTCGACCGCCTGCAACAAAACGGCCTTGTAGTCCGGTACGACAAGTGTACCTTTGGTGCCAACGAAGTGTCGTTTTTAGGGCACCGCATCACTCCTGAAGGAGTCCACCCCCTCCCTGAGAAGGTAGCAGCCGTTCAGAACTTCCCCACGCCCTCGACCGTCAAAGCTCTGCAGGAATTCTTGGGCATGATCAACTATTATCACCGTTTTCTGCCAGCCATTGCCGCCACTCTTGCTCCCCTCTATGCCACCCTCAAGGGCAAGCCAAAGGACCTGAAGTGGGGTCCCCTTCAAGAAGCAGCCTTCTGCAATGAAAAGAAGGCACTATCAACTGCTGCGGCTCTCACTTTTCCTATCCCACAGGCCCCTCTCCTTCTCTCCACCGATGCCAGCGACGTCGCTATTGGTGCAGTACTCGAGCAGGTGGTCAAAGGCTCGCCCCGCCCATTGGCCTTCTTCAGCAGAAAACTGTCCAAGGCAGAATCGGGTTATTCTACCTTCGATCGACAATTGCTGGCGGTGCACTTGGCTGTCCATCACTTTCGCCATTTCTTAGAAGGTACGCCCTTTGTCATTCGCACAGACCACATGCCTCTGGTGCACGGCTTCACTCGACAGTCTGACGCCTGGTCCGCCCGTCAACGTCCCTGGGAAAATGAATCCCGTTGCCGATGCCCTGTCAAGAAACACGTTGGCTGCCGTTCAACTGGGATTGGATTACAACGACCTGGCTGAAGCCCAACGACAGGATCCAGAGTATCAATCTTGTAGGACATCCTGCACGTCCCTCCGTTGGGAAGACGTTCCCCTCGAAGACTCCAACACCACCCTCCTCTGTGACGTCAGTACTGGTAGACCGCGACCTTGGATTCCTGCTCCCATGCGCCAACAGGTGTTTGATTTCATTCACGGCCTTTCACATCCCTCGTGCCGTTCTATTGACATATAAATAACTGTAATGAAAGTAAAATAAGAAGAAAACAAGAATATACCCGCCACTA
>NC_090748.1:45052790-45062790 GCF_036898095.1 Palaemon carinicauda
TTATTGGGTCTCCTATTGCCCTTGATAATAAAGAAATAAATGTCATTATTGATATGCGCCCACGAGCTCCCGTGAAGTCAAGGGGTTCAACCTATGTTCAAGAATGCATAAAAAAGTTTTTGTACATGTGTTTTTATATTGGTAAAAATTGAAATTATTATTTTCTCATGATATATCAAAATTTTGAAAATAAGAACTTGTATATATTATAAAACGTTATCGTAATTTTTTTTTTATTAAATCGCCCAATTTCTTTTCACCTTCAATTACTTTACTTTTTTCTGTGAGCAGAAATTGATATTATATACCCATCATATAGGATATTTATTTGGAAATTCCTTGCCATTTATATTGGGAAAGTTATTTCTGGAAAAAAATGTCAGCGCAGAAATGCAGACTCTGGAGCCAAACACGCCAAGTTGTGTGGCCTAGGTTTACCAATGCATGAATTGTTATTCCAACATGTGTTTTTACATGTGTAAATAGGTGCTATATTAATAATTCACATGCAGTTTGAAAGCGGATTTATTTTCATTTTCAAATGATATATGAAAAGTGAGTAAATATTACTGGAATATATTATATATATATATATATATATGTGTGTGTGTGTATATATATATATATATATATATATAATATATTTGCTTAAGAAAAAAAATATTTTTTTGCATAAAATTTTCAATTATTATCGAGAACACCGATTGATTTTTTTATAATGTTTTATAGGGAAATTAATCATCTCTATTTTCCCTTATATATTATTTTATATCCTTATTCATTGCGGAACGATTAGATAAATATGAGAGTTTATGTATATAAATATATATATATATATATATATACATATATATATATATATATATATGTATATATATATATATATATATATACATGTATTTATATATATATTTATATATATAGTATATATATGTATATATTATACATATATGTATATATATATATATATATATACAATATATATATATATATATGTGTGTGAGTGTGCGTATGTGCATATATATATATATATATATATGTCATATACATGTATTTATATATATATATATATATACATACAATTATATATATATAATATATGTGTGTGTGTGTGTGTGTGTGTTTATATGTGCATATATATATATATATATATACATATATATATATATATATATGTATATATATATATATATATGTATATGGCAAGCCTCTTGGTTTGTCATGAATTGAATTTAGGTGGGCATAGATAATTTCCCTTACACGCTTATTTGCATGAACATTTAACCAAATTACTCATGCTGTTGTACACCATTTGAAAGGTTAATCTTTTAACTCTTAAAAGGTGTATGGAATTATCCAAAAAGATGAACATTTCTACATACAAATATTTATTGTATATTCCCTTAAGGCAAATAAAATTCCTGTTCATAATCCAAAAACCATTGCTCAGTATTTTTTCAACAATACATTTATAGTTTATTAAAGTTCTAAATAGTAATTGTATTTAATATCTAAATTCAGTGTTCGGTTTTTCTACTAAATTCATTCCTTAGATAGACACGATACAAAAAGTTACAATAACTTAAAAAACGTGAAAACTACACTCCCGAAAAATCATCATTACAGAAGTACCGTACATATACAATATCCATATAAAGTAAATGTCTCAAACATAGCATATATTTATCATGACCATCTTGAAAAGATATGTTTTATTGCTCTTGATATTCTAAGGCATTGCAAATATATTTTCCTAGCATCACTGAAAATCTACTAAAATTCCTTGACATAAAATATCAAAATATAAGCTTACACCTGTTCTAGTTATTACGCACAAAAGCCAGGCAAAGGTCACACCATGATTGCTTACAAATGACACCTATTGGAACAACGAGGCCCATGTTAACAATAGGTTTCAAAAAGAAGATTGCCAACCTGGAAATTGTTGTCTAAAATAGATATATGTTTGTTCTTCTACGATTGTATCACGTAAACAAATCCATGATCGAAGAAAGATATGTCAGACCTCTCGGTTACCCTAAAGTTACTGTAAAAGTCAATGTCACTGGGTGAAAAGGATCAGTAAAGCATCTTGTCTATTAGGCCCAAGGAGGTTAACCTCATTGATCTGTCACTCACCCTCTCCTGGCTTGCTGCGTGCCCCAATGACTGCAAACAACCCTCAAGGTAGTAGCTTTGGTAGTTGAACTAGTAGGGTTGTAGCTTGGGAAGTCAAGACAAAGTAAGCTGTAGCTAGGAGAGTGTGGTCTTGATTTGGGATGCTAGGGTTTTTTTTCCGTGGATTAAAAACGCCATTGGTTAGAGAGGGGCGAGGGCTTGTTTATGATGACAGGGCTACACTACTAGCATGACTAATACTAGTGTTCACTCCCAACCAAATCCTCCTCGTTCGCCAGCATTATTTCTTTATTCCTCCAAAATCACCACTTCTCTGGTTGTAATAATCTTGTAAATATCACCCTCATAAAATTATTGTGCACATTGATTATGATATAATCTTATTCATAACCATCTCACAATCTTATTCGAAAAAATCCTTTAAGTTTGATAGATGGGATTTACTTCTCATGCTACACTATAACTCTATTCGTATCTATAATAAATTTACACTTTTCTAAATTATGCACTTCAAATAATATCCAACTGTATCTGTGAACACTTGAAAGCATTTTGTATCAATAACAAATAAAGTAGCACTACACAAACGACGTGCAATGTCACACAAAAAACGTTATGCAATAGCACAGAGTATCAAAAACTACAATGTATGTTTCAAGAGTGCAACTCTCTCACCTTCACACTCGACCATAGCCCTAAAGAGCATCTTCCCTTCTTTGAGATCCTTAAAATAACCTCTGAAAGAGGATTTCATACTGGCATATGTACTAAACCCACGAACCCCGTTCCCTCAACGTGAATGTGAATGTCTGGTCATGTACACTCGATGACGCTACTATTTAGCCTTCTGTTGAGATGATTATATCGAACTATTCTTCTTGGTAGGCCACCCACAACGAGCTTGACAGGGTGACCTAAGTTCCCGTTAATAATGGATATCACAACAAGTTAGTGAACTGGAAGATAAAAAAAAAAAAAAAAAAAAAAACATATGGTGTGAAAAAAAAACTCAAATAAACATAATAGGAGATAACATCTCTGATTTGGAAGAGAAAACCGTTGTTGATATATTCATTTACCATTAATCAGCAAAAAGGACAACCCTTGTTATGGAAAATAACCAAACCAGTTTTGCATACAACAACCTCAAGTAAATCTATACACAGTATTATACCACCACCAACGCCCCAACAGCAACGTAGGTATAACTACTAGTTTTTTTTGTTTGTTTAGGAGACTATCATGCCATGTCCAGGAAGGTGATATCAAAACGCATCTTATACAAGCCAACAATACCAAAAGAATGTGAGAGTATCTTGTTAACAACACTCAATTCATCACACCAGAATATGTGAATTACCACTGTTTTTGGAAATATGTGATATGTGTGACCATCTGTATACTGTGCAGGAGAGACTTTATGTTGTGACTGAGAAAGAGTGAATGTAACTAAACTTTTTTTTTTTTACAAATTGTAATGAAGTTTATATTTAAATTACTTATAAAACTAAAAATTTTTGCTTCGGTTGTCATCACTAGCGAGGAAATAACAGGTGATGTAAAGTTAACTTTGTGTACAGAGTATATTTTTTTGTGGTCTGTCGCAGCTTGGTTTTCAAACGCTACAGACCAGTTTTGGGAGTGACTTTATTTTTTTTTGCAATGTCTTGTGACATTAAGAAAATGCTTTATCAGTTTGTAGTTAAGCAAGAGCATAGAGATTATCTTATGTTTTTGTGGTATGACAAAGGAGAATATTCTAGTGAACCAAAACATTTCAGAATGACTGTACATTTGTTTGGTGCAGTGTCATCACTAGGTTGTGCTAATTTGGCATGAAAAAGGCAGCAGAGGATGGTGAGCCTGAGTTTGGTAAAAGAGCCGCCGAGTTTGTTTGTAAAGATTTCTATGTCGATGATGGTCTCACTTCTGTTTCTACACCTTCAGATGCTGTTAAACTTGTGAGAAATACACAGAGACTTTGTGCTCATCGTGGGGTACGGTTACATAAATTTGTTCAAACTTGACAGAGGTTTTGCAGTCCATATCAATAAAAGATCATTGTCATTTTTTTCAAAGTCTTCATTTTGACAAGTCTGATGATTTAGTAGAGCGTTCTTTGGGTGTTGAGTGGTCAGTTCTGGCCGATTGTTTTTAATTCTAAATGCTTTACAAAGAAAAACCTTTGTCAAGGAGAGGTATCCTTTCAACTATCAGTTCAGTGTTTGATCCACTAGGGTTTGTGTCGCCCTTCATTTTCCAGGGTAAGTATATTTTGTAAGAGTTATGTCGCAAAAATAATAATTGGGACTCTCTTCTGTCTAGTCCAGTTGAATCCAAATAGCTTGAATGGAAGACGGAAATTTTGCATTCACATGATGTGAAGATGAATAGATGTATAAAGTCTCGTGACTTAACGGAAGTTGTTTAGGTAGCGTTTCATCACTTTTCTGATGCTTCAACACTTGGGAAAGGTCAGTATTCGTACGTGTGCTTGTTTGATATTTTTGGAAGGGTACATACCTCATTAGTTTTTTCTAAATCTAGAGTTGCTCCTTTGAAACAGATTACGGTCCCGAAGTTAGAATTAACAGCTGTAGCATTATCAGTCACCATTTATAGCTTTCCAACAAAATGGTAAACTATTCAGGTATCAAGAACTTCTATTATACTGGTAGTCTGGTAGTTCTTGGTTATATTGGTAATGAAGCTAACCGATTTCATGTGCTTGTAGCCAATCGCGTCCAACAGATTAAGAACCTGTCATCAACTCATGAATGGGTGGTTGTCAGCAGTGAGGAAAATCCTGCCGGTATTGCATCGCATTGTGCTTCTGTTCGGAGAATTTTGAAAGATATAAGATGGTTCAGTGGTCTTTCTTTTCTGTGGGAGCCAGTCTTTGTTCCAGAATCATGGTGTATCAATAAGAACTGTGCATCAGCTTCAAATAATCCTGAAGTCAAAAAGAATGTTTTGGCATTAAGCCTGTCCATGCAAACCAAGAACTTAGGCTTGCAAGGTGAATTCATGCTTTTATCTTCCTGGCTTCACTTGAAGAAAGTAGTTGCATTATATCTCAAATATGTACGATCTCTGCAAAATAAAGTTTCAAGAGGTAAGATCTCTCTATACAAAAGTGTTACTGCTGAGGATATACAGGAAGCTGAAATTTAAATTTTGCAATCTGTATAAGATCATTTTTTTCACCCAGAGCTTGATCAACTGAAAGAAAAGTGTAGTATTAGTCAGTCAAACAAAGTTCTCCACTTCAACTGTTTCTTAGATAACAATGGTCTTTTGAGATTAGGAGGTAGATTGTCTCATGCTTATCTTAGTTATGACGAGAAATTTCCAGTAGTGTTGCCTAAAACTAGTCTTATTACGTCTTTAGTTATTGGCTGCTGTCACTCAAAGATTGCTCACCAGTGGGAAGGTTTTACTCTTAAAGAAATTTGATCTCACGGTTATTGGACCATGAATGACAGTTCAGCAGCTGCTATTTTTATTTTCAAGGGAAGCTCATGGATCAGAAAACGAGTTATCGTCAAGATGATAGTGCAAACCAATCTCTGTGCTTCTCGTTTTGTGTATTGACTTGATTGGACCATTTATTGTAAAACAGGGCGGGAAAACAGTCAAGAGATATGGAGTCCTGTTTATGTGTACGTATTCCCGCGCTGTGTACCTTTAAGTTGCCGATTCTCTATTATTATTATTATTATTATTATTATTATTATTATTATTATTATTATTATTATCATTATTATTATTATTATTATTATTATTATTATTATTATTACTTGTTAGGATACAACCCTAGGTGGAAAAGCAGAATGCTATAAGCCCAGGTGCCCCAACAGGGAACATAGCCCAGTGAGGAAAGGAAACAAGAAAAATAAAATATTTCTAGATGAATAACATTATTAAAGTAAATATTTCGTATATAAACTATAAAAACTTTATCAAAACCAGATGAAGAGAAATCAAATAGAATAGTGTGCCTGAGTGTATCTTCAAGCAAGAGAACTCTACCCCATGCAGTGGAATACCATGGAACACAGTCTATGGCACTACCTAAGACTAAAGAACAATGGTTTGATTTTGGAGTGTCCTTTTCTAGAAGAGCTGCTTACCATAGCTAAAGAGTCTCTTCTACCCTTACCACGTGGAAAGTAGCCACTGAACTAATACAGTGCATTAGTTAACCCTTTGAGCGAAAAAGAATTGTTTATTAATCTCAGTGTTGTCAGGAGTATGAGGACAGAGAAGAATCCGTAAAGAATATGCCAGACTATTCGGCGTATGTGTAGGCAAAGAGAAAGAACAGTAACCAGAGAGAAGGATCCAATATAGTGCTGTCTGACCAGTCAAAGAACCCGAGTATTTCAATCCACAGATTCTTTCACCAATGCTCTAAGACGGTTTATATCTATTCGTTGCCCAATTAGGATGCTTAGGTGTGATAATGCTGCGAGTTTTGTTGATGCAAAGGATGAGTTTGAAGCAGGTAAAGTCCATGAATTTCTACTCGGTAAAGATGGCGATTTTCAGTTCAATTTCAACGTGCCTACAGCAAGTCATATGCCAGGCTCTTGGGAGCGTTTGATCAGAACTATAAAGAGTATTTTGTTTGTAATTCTGTCAAATCATGGTTCCCAGCTTGATGAGGAGTGTTTGAGGACTTTCTTGTGTGAGGTGGCTGCTATTATTAATAATCGTCCTTTGTCTGTGGAGAGCTTGAATGGTCCAACTTTGCCTCCTTTGACTCCAGATCACCTTCTCACGATGAAGGCTAAAGTTTTTGTTTTGCTTAAGATAGAATTTTGTGATAGTGCCAGGGACATACGTAAGAGATAGGGTTGGATGTAGTACTTGGCACAAGTATTTTAGGCTCGTTTCATGAGCGAGAATCTGTCGCTTTTACAGGAGCGTCAAACATGGAATACTCATAGTCAAGATTTGTCTTTAGTTGATATTGTCATTATTAAGGAAGATAATTCCCCTAGAGAATGTTGGCCATTAGCTCGTGTTGTAGAGTTATATCCATCTACTGATGGTTTAGTGCGTAAAGTAAAGTTATGAATGGGTACTAGTAAGGTGAATAACGATGGAAAACGTTCCAGTAGCCTTTCTTATCTAACTAGGATAATTCACAAAGTAGTATTGCTACTGGAGAAGATGTAGATAGCACAGCGTTTCAGGGGTATTCCCAGCCAGAGATCCTGAATCTAATTGTTTGGTTCAATGTTTTTGTTTTATGTTTCATGATTAACATTGTACTTGTTAGTTTATTGTACATTATATCTGTTTTGTGTATGGTTCATGATTAACATTGTACTTGATTGTTTATTGTACATTCTATTTGATTTATGTATGTTTCATAAATAACATTGTAGTTACAGCGTTTTTATGTTTATTGTGTAATGGGTGTTTGTTTATTATACATATAGTGTGAATTGAAGGTTTTGGTAAGAATTTATTTGTTAAATAATTTTTTGATGTTTTACAGGAGTCATGTAATGTTGTTTATATATAAATTACTTTTAAAAGTCAAAGTTTGTGTTTCGGTTCTTATCGCCTGCCTTGTCAAGCTATAACGAGGAAATAACAGTTGATGTAAAGATGACTTTGTATACAGAGTATACTTTTTGTGGTCTGTCGCAGCTTGGTGTTCAAGCGGTACAGACTAGTTTTGGGACTGACTTTATTTTATCTGTCAAATGCTGTACAATGTAGTGATGAGTTACGGAGTTCTTATGGCGGATCATCGGTATGTATTGTTCGAATTTAAGTTATGTAAATTAGGTTTTGTGTTTTCTCGGGAATTGTGTGTTTGTTCTAGTTTTTGAATAGAGTAATCGCATTGGCTATTAGATTGTGTTAGCGTTTAATTCTCGAGTGACATAACCTTCCATGTCACTGTAAAATACTGTGTGTAAGCGCTACATTGACATATCCATTGTGTTACCATGTTAACGAGTTTGTAAGAGTTCTGTATTTTGATGTTCATATCATTTTGTTACAGTTTTACCGGTTTTACGACCGGATTTATGAATTAGAACAAAAAAAACGTGTTAATAAAAATGCGTGAGCCTTATTTACTCTCCATACATCCATCTGATATCTAGCCTGGAACCTTAGGTCCATCACACAAACATCGAGCTTAATTACCATTAAATGATGTCACAGAGGAAGGTGGCATTTGAGTTGTCAAGGGGCATGTTTTCCCCATCGGAGGGATGTTCAGGATATCTTACATGCTTGGTACTTTGGATCTTTTTGCTGGGCCTCCGCCAACTTATTGTATTCCAATATTAGGTCAAATGTGGCAATGTGTTTTTCGACAGGGCATCGGCGAAAGTATTAATTTTCCCAGGGATGTGTTGAAAGGTGCAATGTTATCCAGCCAAAGCAGAAGGATATCGCATGAAATGAATGGATCGAGCGTCTGACTGTCGAGTGAATACATGCACCAGAGGCATATGGCTCGTGTAAATAACAAAGAGCGTATCTTCCAAGAACTGGCGAAGGTGACATCAGCAAAGTGCACCATCAGCAATTCGTAGTCAAATGTAGAGTTACCAGATTCTACTTTGTACAGTTTTCTACTAGAAAAGGCTAATGCGTGGGCGAGCCGTTGGGCACGTGCTTAATTATTGCACACATAAGGATGTCGGTAGCATTAGTGGAGAGAAAGATAGGTGAGTGTGGCAAGGTGAAACCTAGAGCAGCAGCGGTTGATAGAGCATTCTTTGCTTTGCAGAAGGCTGCTTCTTGAAGGGGACCCCATTTCAGATCTTTTGGCTTGCACTTGAGGGAGAAGTACAAGGGGTACAGAGTGTGGGCAATGGTAGGAAGGAAATGTTAATAATAGCTGATTATGTCCAAAATTTCTTTCCGTGCTTTGACAGTCAAGGACATGGGGAAGTTCTGAAGGGCTATTATCTTCTCAGGGAGGGGCTAGACTCCTTCAGAAGTGATGCAGTTCCTTAAAAACAATTCTTATCTGGCGCCAAAGGTGCATTTGTAGAACCAGACTATGAGGCTGTTCTGTTGTAGTTGGTCAAGCACGATATGAGTAGGTAAAGGAGGTTCTCCTCTGGGAGGAAGAGAAAACAAGTATGCCGTCCACGGAACATACACAGTATGGCAGGTCCGCTAAGATGCCATCCATGAGGCACTGAAAAGCCTCCCCAGCATTGCAATGACAAACATATTAGTAATAGGTGTATGTGCCAAAGGGGCTGGTGATGGTGGTCTTGGGGATGTCTTCTGGGTTCATGGGGCTGGATAATACCCCTTCAGGAGGTCGACTGTGGAGAAAACCTCATATATCTGCAAGCAGATATTTGGGAGGGGTTATTAATACAGTTCTGTTTACTTGTTCAGGTACCTATAATCCCCACACGGACGCAAAGAGCCATCGTTGTTTAGGGCAATGTGTAAGGGTGATGGGCACTGACTTGAGGACTTTTAGCAAAGACTCATTCGTACTATTTCGGGGAACATTTGTTTAGCGGCTGCCGAACAATACGGTGTCAGATGCCTGAATCTGGCAACCTCTGGGGCTCCGTTGCTTGGATATGGTGATAAATACCATGTTTGGCGGGAACGAACGGCTTATGATGAAGTTCTTGATGGAAAATTACTAGCTAGGACGTGAGGAGGTTGGCGTAGGCATCCGTCGGTGTGCTGATATAGAGAATGAGGTTGGATGTAACTAACCTTCATTAAACAAACATAAAGCTTAAACAACAGGACTCACGAGCAATAACGTCATCGCAAATATAAACAAAATTAAATATGAGGTATCCAGTTTAGACAGGTTTGTTTTTTAAGAGTGGCAAGGAAGAGAGAGTGA
>NC_090748.1:45077790-45090290 GCF_036898095.1 Palaemon carinicauda
CAATTGAAGCATTCTGCTTTTCCATCTAGGGTTGTAGCTTAGCAAATAATAATAATAATAATAATAATAATAATAATAATAATAATAATAATAAATAATACTAATAATAATAATAATAATAATAATAATAATAATAATAATAATAATAATCCTACAAGAATGAAAGAGCCAGTAGCTTAGCTTGATCTAACTAGGCAAGAACAATTTTGATATCGGTCTCTTTTTGCGAGTTTTGTGGCCTGGGTGAAGATATATTACTTGCATTAAAAGTTTTCAACAGCAACAACCAAGCATGAAGAGATTTGCACTTAGGAAATGCTTGCATATATTCAAGAAAGACATAACCCTTTTGATCTGTTAAACAAAAATATGAGAAAACTTATAACTGGAAAAGAGATTAGTGATGATAAAAAAAAAAATATCTTTTAAACTGTATTAGCTTTGGACAGCAAACTACGAGGAATCAGTTAAAACAAGTATTAAAGATGAAGAAAAGAGTTAGTTTGATTCAATTGAAAAGATGAGTAAGATCATTAACCCGTGCAAGTATTACCATAATGATATACAGAAAAAAAAAACACTAATAATGATCGGCACATGATTTATATTACTAGAGCGTGAGGCTATGATATCTTACAGTTTCTGGCATATGAAATAACATTTACCTCGTATTAGCTACCTAAAACTGGCCATTTGTAAAAAAGAAAAAAAAAATTAAATCAGGTTATACATACCATTGGAATAACGACTTAAGGAACCAACTCCACAGAAAGTACCTTTATCAGACACTTCTCACCCTACAGCAATTATCTTTGATTCCATAGCATATGATAGATACTTTTCATTGACAAAGCTTAAGCTGAAAACATGTGATACGGCAGGTCACTTGCGGGAAAATATTTTCTTACGTGTCAGCCACTTGGAATCGAATTGATGTTGCCTTTGAATTTTATTATTTCGGTCGTATAAAAGACTGAAAGGATGAAGAGAACAAAAGTTGATCCAATATAGGTATCTATCAATTGCAATGGCACTCCGCATCCGGTAGATATGGAAAGGTTCTGCTCATCAATCAAAAGCAAGGCAAGGATCCAAGAATTTTCCATCAATTGGGTAATTGAGAAAATGACTCATGGTACATAAAGTAGATTCCATACCTAAATACCATGAAAGTTCTAATGAATATCACCTTTAAAGGGGCCTGAAAATCAGTTTTTAAACTATTGTGGGTGTACCAATGCTTCATTGTTACCACAAAGAGGCTGATGATAGAATAACACTACATATCAACAAACATCCCCATATCACAGAATTATTCAAGAGATACAGATGTTTTAGTAAGTCTACTGTACAATTTTAGTGAAACTAGGAAATTTCAAGTATTGATGACATAGCCTCTATGCCATTGTCTTCTACTGACGTTGGTTACAGCTCTCTTGCTTGAGGGTGAACTCAGAGACACACTATTCTGTTTTCCGATTTCCAATCCTTACTTGGCTATTTTCCCTGCTGGAACCCTTATAGAGTTTATAGAAATCTGCTTTTCTAGCAGAGGTTGTAGTTTAACTAGTAATAACAATAATAGAAAAAACTATGGATCCAATGTAGAAGAGCTAACACTAAAAGGGTACTGCCAGTCCATGAATTCTGTACTTCCAGCTGTCTATGTACTTAGTGGCTGTGACAACCCTAGCAAGATTTCAATGAAAATTGCTGTGTTTAAATCAACAATGCAAGAAGAAATAGAGTTAATTAGGGATTTTGAAAAAAAAAATAAATCCTGTTATGGAAATGAAAGCAGAGCAGTTTCTTGCCTGAGCCATTGGTGGAGCCAGCGTAGATACATGTAATGAACTGCAATATTTGTTTTGCATTAAAAAAAAAAAGAAAAAAAAAAAGTTTAAACACGTTTTCAACTTATAGTAATATACATTTTTTTTGGCTATGTTATTACTGGATAAATGGCACAGGAATTAAAATAGATATACTGAATCCACTAGATAACGATTGCATTTTGACAGGTGAATTCGTGATACCTTAAATTGTTTCTGAACCTCCTCCCTACGATTTCCATCTCCATGCACCTATGAGAAGGCTTTAGGACATATGAAAATTTATGTCCTCGTCCTGTAGCACGCATTAGTTACTGTGAATTCTGAGAATATGATTAATTTGGCAGGGTGAAAATCTCCATAATAATTCCAAACAGAGTGAAGATTATTGCTTGTGGAATGTTAAGTGAATGTTGATAGCTCATTACACAAAGTGTATGATATATTTGCTTGATTTTACTACCGCACAGTATTGGAAGACAGATAAACAACTATGCTTATGATTTTTTTTTTTTACCTGGTGAAAAATCATGTCAAACCATCCTATTATGCATTCTCCTATTCGATACTTTTTGAATAATAAACATATTGTCAGATGGCCATCTTGGATTGCAAAATGGCGGAAAACAGGCCAGTTGTGGAACATCTGACCATTTTAGTATTGTTGTAGTTTCCATATGAAATAGATATCTCCATGTATTCAGAATAAAGATTTGTCTATTCCTGTTGAAGTTTTGACAAAATCAAAAGTTTTTTTCATAAATTATAAATGTCATACATATTCTCTCACATATAGTTATCCATTAGCTGTTGAATTACATATATAAAGTCAGTTGTTGAGTACCAACTTCTAAAGCCTGCCTGTTCTTATGTTTGATAAAGTCTTGTTGGCTTTCTATTCGACCTAATATGATCTTTGTAAATTTTTTACATGTTACTTAGAGTAAAATTATTGGATGGTAATTTTTTCAGGTCTTTTATGTGTCCCTTTTTTGTGAATTGGTATAAGGAAAAGGAATTCCAAAGCTGTAGGTTCAGAGCATTATTTCAGACGTGTTGTGTATAAATGAGGCATTTTTGCTAATATGCAATCTCCTCCATCTATTATCAAATGAATTGTGAGTCCATATTTCCCTGCTGCTTTGCATCTTTCTATGCCTTCTAGTGGTTTCTTTAATTAACATAATGTTAATTTTGGTACTGCTTTAGGTGTTTCATTATTCTTATTGACAAAGTCCTTTCTTATACCAATATCGTATATTATTGTGTAAAGATTCTCTGCAATTTTAATCACTCCATCTCTTTTGTTGACAGTATTTTTATTCCCGCCTTCAAAGCAAACATACGCTAGCACCTTGTTCTAAAGGTTTTTTTCATCAATTTTATGTTTCTTCCGTCCTTTAGTGTTTCCTCATTTTTTATATGATTGTGTTTAAAAATTCAAACAAAAGTTCTACTAACTCTATTACATATCTCTTAGGATTTATTCTTATTTCCAGAATTTTATTTCCTATTTTGTTTTTCTTTTCTAACAGTATGTCTTGGTTTGGCCCACAGACTTTTCTACATACCTCTCATGATGTACCCAGTACAAATTTTCATAAAATATTGTTCATTTCTTCTTTAGTTGCCTCCACTTCATCATGTTGCTGCGATTACCTCTTTTGTAGGACTAAAGTAAGATCTTCTGATATATCCATTATTATAGGAGCATTTATGTCCTTTTTTTTCTCTTAATTAGTTTTCTCTCCCTTTCCTAATATCTAAACAAATCCGGCTTCTCGCCATTTCATGGTCAAATGCTTTTAACTTGCTTAACATTGTTACATCTTTAACTAAAGTAACGTTTTCACTGAGAATAAGATCTAATTATCTTTTTTTTTCTTCATTTTGGTTTCTCAATGTCTATTGTCTATACTCATTTTGATAAAAAAAAGGTGTTCATTATTTCAGGATTCTTTCAGCAAATTCTATTGGCAGATATGTCTTGTCAATCATATTTCTTCCTAATTTAAATTTACATGATGCTGGTGATCGTCTTTTTATTTTGACCTACTTTAGCAAGGAAATGACAGAAAACAAATGTAAATTGATTCCTGTGTATGTTTTTTTTCCCTGATCCTCATAAAAAGTTTATATTTCTTCCTGTGTAAAGTTTATTAGTGTACATGTTTGAATGATCTTCACTTTAGACTTGTTCTTTTTATATTTAATCCTACAATTCAATCACAACTATGGTGAAATTGTTTTAATTTATATTTGCGATTTTAATTATCAAGAAAACCCCCTCTACTGTATTTGTTCCTTGCATGCCAGGTAAAACAATATATATATATATATATATATGCAGGTATATATATATATATATATACATATATATATATATATATATATACCTGCATATATATATATATATACCTGCATATATATATATATACATATATATATATATATATATATACCTGCATATATATATATATATATGCAGGTATATATATATATGTATATATATATATATATATGCAGGTATATATATATATATATATATAACTTTTTAGATTTATATAAAATTCCATAGTTCTAATTTTAATTTTATCATTATTTTCCCAGTTTATTTATTTTAGCTCTTCAAATAACAATGGGCGATCATTTTCCTTAGGAAGGTTCTGATGTTGTATACATACATATATATACATATATATATATATATATATATATGTATATATTTCTAAATATACATAAATATATATATATATATATATATATGTTTATATGTATATATATTTATATATATACATAAATATATATGTATATATATATATATATATATATATGTATATATATACATATATATTATATATATATATATATATATTTATATATATATATATATATATATATTTATGTATATATAAACATATATATATATATATATATATATTTATGTATATATAAACATATATATATATATATAAATATATTATATATACATATATATATATATATATATATATTTATATACACATATATATGTATATATATAATATATTTATATATATATAAATATATTATATATAATATATATATATATATATATATATTTATATATATATATATATATATATATATATAAATGACACCCTATCTTTTAGCATATGCGGAATACATAAGCCTTCAATAAATTCACGCCATATTCATTTTTTCTGTTATCTCTCAGAGCTCAACTGAATTATCAGATCTATCCACCCTTCATTGTCATCAGTCATGTTTTTCCTGATGTGCCGTGTCCTCTCTTGCTTAGCAGATTCTATTGAGGTATGTATATCCTGATGTAACTCGTCTTCCCCTGTTAATATATCCCCCATCTACCTATATCTTAATGTTGATAATATAACTATATATTTTTTTCACACTGGGGACCACTGGCACCTCACGAATTACAGCATTTGTTATATGCCAATGCCATTTGATTCACAAAATCCTTCTCAATTGTTTTTTTCAAAGGCATGAAATTTCGCCTTAATTACTGTATTGCTCTACTACGACTGGTATACATTAGTTAAGATCGATCCCACTAGTGAAATATTATATATATATATATATATATATATATATATATTTTTGGGCTCAAGCCATGTCGTCCTGATGGGAGTTCCTATAGGGTAGCTTCCTAGGGTATATTACAACTACGGCGATATTCCCAGAGAATTTACCTTAAGGTACCAGAATTCTAACTCCTGGAGCGAGTATCCCTCGTGAAAGGGATATCGCGACATATCAGAGGACGTATTCTAGACACGTCACATGGCAATCTACGACCTGAACAGAGATTTCGTCTCGTAGGAGGGAGATTGACGAGATACGAATTCGGGAAAGAAAAAGGGGAGCCGCTCCCAAGGCTTCCCTATCCCCCGATTCGTATGCGTGCCTGGCGCCAATCCTGGCGCCATCTGTATTCCTTTTTGCGTAGCTTAACTACTCGGTGTTTTTTCCTGTTTTTCTCGCAAATCTTGGATTTATTCAGCTTTTCATGGCTTCTCCGTCTTCGTTGGCCTCGGATAAGTTGAGTATAGTGTCTGTTATGTATAAATGTAGGCTCTTGGTAAAATTTTGAGTGATTAATAGGATTAATCTTTGATACAAGAGCCGTAGCCTACCAGAGGTGTCCTGGACACTGTCACTCGCTAGGTATAAATTAGTTAGTCAGAGTGACATTCCTGGTTGTTTTGCTTAATAAATTTTAGCTATTTAGCTTTACATAGGATTTCCTTTCGTGCTTAGTATTATTTGGCGAAGTATTCGCCATTCTGGCCTACGCTAGGCCATGTAGCCTAGTCGTTTGGTCCTAGTACTTAATGCATGATTTTGGTTTTTCCGAGTGTAATTAAAATTTTATTGAAGCTTTAGGCTATATTTTATACATTTTAGACTGTGTGGAATATTTCCAAGATTGTATACGTGAGAGTTTCGGTGAATTAGGTAATCGATTCTCTTGGTGCCTAGGCTAATTGCTTATGGAGCCTTAGTATACTTTATCATTCTCCCCGGTTGCTTTCTTTTCTTCGGAGAAGGTATGCAATCCCTTTCCCTCTGTTTAAGCCTTGGGCTTATCCCTAAGTGGTTTTTTCCGAATTTATTTTCGATAAAACTATACTAGGGTGTTACTGTACCTTCCTGTTCCAGCAAAGTCTGGTTCAAAGAGGGACAGAACAACAGAGTTTTTAGTCTGAGTCCGTGTTGTCTGGCTTGGGGCAGAGTCCCCCTCGCTGACCTAACACTTACAAAGGGAGCTTAGCTCCCTTAGGTCACTATCGAAGGTTTCTGTAAGTTATGATTCCTTCTCTTGTGATCGACCAGACTAAGTCCTGTTGCTGTTCTCGGGGGAGGATAAAATCTTCCCTTGGGAGTAGCAACGCCTTCCTTGCTTTGGTGCTCTGGAAGCTGGCAAGTATTGCTGGCCCTTTCCCTTAGATCTCCCTTAGGCTAAGACAAAGTTCTTGGCTGCGGGTGATCTGTCACTAAAGCAAGGTTGGCAGGACCCTCTTGTCCCTTCCCCCTCTATCTCCGTAATGGCCTAGCCATTACTGTACTGTACCTTGCCGGCCGGCAGAGCTGGCCGGCAGGGGTATTACTGTACTGTACGTCATTCTACTTCTGGACCTAGTATAGGTTGGGATGTGGAATTGACTAAGCCCATTGCAGGCCGGCAGAGATGCTGGCCGGCAAGGGTCTTATGTTTTCGAGTGCTGCCCGGACCTCTCTTGGTCCCTCATCCATGCCTGCCGGCAGAGCCGGACGGCATTGGTCAAGGAAGCCTGAATTAAGTTTCTCCCCTTCCTTATATGCACTCTTTCGGTTGCCGGGCTCGGGGGGTTGTGTACACTCTTATCCCGGCATCCATTCTATTTTCTTCTAGTGCTGTACCTGTCCCGGCTGCCGGCCTATGAGGCCGGCTGACGACCTATGAGGCCGGCAGCCGGGCAGGTGTAGTCTTCTGGTTCTTTTGCTGCCGGCTGGCATCGGTCTTGTACCTTTGCCAGCCGGCTTATGTCAGTCCTTGTCTGCCGGTCACCAAGAGTGTGGCCGGCAGCTGGGTACTACCTTGTGTAGTTGCTGGCCGGCAGTCATTGCCGGCCAACACTGGCTGTTGCTGGCCGGCAGCTGCTGCCGCCGGCACAGGCATTTGAACCAGAGTGCTGCCGCCCTATAGCTGTTAAGTAGTATACTTTAAAGCTAGTTGTGGTGTGTGCCGGCCGGCAAAGGCAGGCCGGCACACATCCTCCTATACTGTACTAGTATTCTTCTGTATAGCATATACAGTAAGAAGAAAACTATAGTAAAAGTTTAGGTACAGCACTGTATCTTCTAACACTATTATGTTTTCTTGCACAGCCCTTTGCTGTTGCCCTCAGACAGGAAGCAGAGTTCTTCCCCGTCTATTATCCAGGATTTTAAAATCATTGCCTAGGTGTGAGCTCCACCTGTTTCCTCTGGAAACCTTGCATTGGTTACTCTAGTAGAGATAAACCATTTTGATTTTATTATCTGGAAGGCTGCAACAATGGGTTGTGAGGGAAACACAAGTGTGTGTCTTTCCTTTATGAATTGTTATGCTATACTATGCATATCCAGTGATACATAGTTCACTTGATACTCATGGAAATTTTTTCTCTTTACAGGAGGACCCTCCGAAGTGCGGAAATGTTTTCTGCAATGTCCGCAGCAAGAACCTCTGCGGACATGAGTGTTGTAGGAGACACGCAGCATGCGCTGTCTCCAAGGATGATCTCCAGTATTGGGACCCTCAGGTATGTACTGTATGCACTAACCTGATTACTGAGGCTTTTGATTCCCCTAGAACGGCGGAATCAAGGGATATAGCTAGGGAAAAGTTTCGTACTTGGGTAAGGGGCTTCAAGAAGAACACCTCTGGCCCTTATCTTCCAAGTGAGAAGATGAGGGCGTATCTTTTTCCCCAGGCATCAGCTGAGGCAGTGATTCCCCAGCCTCAAGAGGAGATCCCTCAAGATCAAGTCCAGGTGGACAAGGAAGTCGCAGATGCGATGCAAGACATCCAGTTGTGTGACAGGATGTCTGACCTGGACGAAGGTTTGGAAGAAGACCTCCTGGCAGAAGGTCAGGATCAAGTTCAAACCCCGGATGTCGTAGAGGATGGGGTCGACGAGGTGTCGGCTACTCCGGTTCAGATGCCGGAGCCCATCCCCTCAACATCGGCTGGTCTCCCAGTAGAACTGGGACAGGCCCTCTCTTCGATTGTTGGAATGATCCAACAAATGCAGAAGGAGAATCAGGAGAAGGCGGCTGCAATGGAACTGCGTATGCAGTCCCTAGCAGAATCACATGGGCCCCAGAAAAGGCTCAATGTGAAAGACCTTCCCATATGCTCAGATGCTAACCCATGGAGGTATGCTGAGCACATGCCGATGACGACTGGTAAGATTGTCATCTCGGATAAGCTGGGTTCAGTTCCCCTAGAGGAGGTAGAATTCTGGCCCAGCAAGGCATCATATCCGGACTGCTATGTCCGGCTGAGAAAAGAACCAGCTTCAAGGGAGGAGACAGAGCCGAAGGAGGTCATTATTATGGACCACGCTAAGGCTCAAGCCCTACTTTCATCCTCGATGAAAGAGAGGGGCTTCTCGAATTCGAAGGTAGCTGCATTGAGCAAGATGCTCCCTTCTTTTGTGTCCTTTCCTGATAGAGCCTTCCCCTTTTTACAAAAAGGGTTTGTGGCTGTCCTAAAGGCAGTCGAGGCCGGCAAGCCTTGCCCCTCCCTGGAGGAGTGTAAACCCTTGTCGCTGGCTCTGCCTATGGACCACAAAGACTGGAAGGATGTCCATCTGACATTCTCAGTGGGAAAGTTGGAGGCTGATATTGCCGGACGGCAATTCGGCGAGGACCTCCCCAAGCTGCCCGAATCTCTTTTACGAAGAGAGTTCGAGACCAAAGAAAGACTGGCTGCCTCAATGTCTCATCAGACCACTCTTGAGACAATGGCAAGTGACCCTAAGGTCCATGAAATGTTCATGGTAGTGGCTAAGTCTCACCTAGCCACAGTGACGAAGGACCTTTATGGCTTCATCAAGGCAAGGAGAGCTTGCAGGGAGGTCGTGTTCGCCGGGGCTTCGGTGAGACACGAACCAAGGAAATTAATCTCCTCCAACATTTGGGGAAAAGACCTTTTCCCTACCGATGTGGTCAAAGAGGTTGTTGATAAGGCCGCCGTGGAGAATAGAAACCTTCTCCAGAAGTGGGGCCTGGCTATCAAAAGAAAATCTTCCCCGGATGAGGGTCCTCAACCAAAGAGGAAGAATATGAAGACTAGGCTACCATTTCGGCCAGCCAAGCCTTATAGACAGCAACAGCAACTGCAATTGCCTTTGCCTCCAGTGCCCCAGATGGTGGCACAAACCCCGACTGCCTTTCAGTGGGTACCCCAGGCTGTGCCAGGTCAGTCAACCACATTCGCCCCAACGTTCGAAGGACAGTCTTCTTCCTTTCGTGCAAAACCTAGAGGAGCAGCCAGAGGCTCGTCTAGGCGCCCCTCAAGGGGAAGGGGATTCAGAGGTGGTCGTGGTCAGGGAGGCAAGACCTCAGGACGGCAGTCCAAGTGAAATGATACCGGTAGGAGGGAGACTGATGAAATTTTGGGATCGCTGGACCTTCGATCCCTGGGCCCAAAGCCTACTCAAGAATGGACTGGGTTGGAGCTGGTACAGCACTCCACCCCCATGCCTTCGGTTTTTCCAACACTCCACCCGCGTTTTGGAGGAGTACGTTCAAGAACTGTTGGAGAAAAATGTGATCCGAAAGGTGAAGTCCATCAAATTCCAAGTGAGGCTATTTTGTGTTCCCAAGAAAGACTCGGAAAAGCTCAGAGTCATTCTGGACTTGTCACCACTCAACAAGTTCATAGTGAATTGCAAATTCAAGATGCTAACACTGCAACACATAAGGACCTTACTGCCCAAGAGGGCATACTCAGTCTCTATAGACTTGTCAGACGCCTATTGGCACATTCCAATCAGCCGTCGACTCTCCCCCTACCTAGGGTTCAGGCTACAACGGAAACTGTACGCCTTCAGAGCCATGCCATTCGGGCTAAACATAGCCCCAAGGATTTTCACGAAGCTTGCGAGCGCAGCTCTCAAACAATTACGCCTAAAGGGAATTCAGGTAGTAGCCTACCTGGACGACTGGCTGGTGTGGGCAGCATCCGAGACCGAATGCTTGCAAGCTTCCAGTCAGGTGATCCAGTTCCTAGAGTACCTAGGCTTCAAGATCAACAAGAAAAAGTCTCGACTTTCTCCATCCCAAAAGTTCCAGTGGCTGGGAATCCACTGGGACCTTTTGTCACACAGTTTCTCCATCCCAACGAAGAAAAGGAAGGAGATAGCGGGCTCTGTCAAGAGACTTCTAGATTCCGAAAGGATATCAAGACGCGAACAGGAGAGGGTACTAGGCTCTCTCCAGTTTGCTTCAGTGACAGACCCAGTGCTAAGAGCACAGCTAAAGGATGCAACCGGAGTTTGGAGAAGATATGCATCAAACGCGCGAAGAGACCTGAGAAGACCAGTGCCGCCTCGGCTACGTACTCTTCTCAGACCTTGGTCCCAAGCCAGACATCTAAAGAAGTCGGTTCTTCTTCAGCCACCTCCCCCGTCGATGACGATTCACTCAGACGCCTCAAAGGAGGGATGGGGAGGTCACTCTCATCGGAAAAAAGTCCAGGGGACTTGGTCCAAGCTATTCAGGACCTTTCATATAAACTTTCTAGAAGCTATGGCAGTGCTCCTTACCTTAAAGAAAGTCTCCCCGCGTCACTCGATCCACATAAGATTGGTGACAGACAGCGAGGTGGTTGTGAGATGCTTGAATCGACAAGGGTCGAGGTCACCACCTCTCAACCAAGTGATGTTAGCCATTTTCCGATTGGCGGAAAAGAAGAAGTGGTACCTGTCGGCAGTTCACCTTCAAGGAGTCCGCAATGTGACAGCGGACGCTCTATCCAGGTTCACACCGATAGAGTCGGAATGGTCCTTAGACGCAGGATCATTTTCCTTCATTCTGAATCAAGTCCCAGAACTGCAAATAGACCTCTTTGCGACGAAAGACAACAAGAAGTTGCCCCTGTACGTGTCCCCGTACGAGGACCCCTTAGCGGAAGCAGTGGACGCAATGTCCCTCGACTGGAACAGATGGTCCAGGATTTATCTGTTCCCTCCTCACAACCTTCTGTTGAGGGTCCTCAACAAACTGAGATCCTTCAAGGGGGTAGCGGCAATAGTGGCCCACAAGTGGGCGAACAGTATGTGGTTCCCCTTGGCGTTGGAAGTACAGATGAAGTTCGTGCCGCTACCACATCCAGTTCTGACCCAGCGAGTCCAGAAGTCGACTGTCTGCGCTTCATTACAGAAAACCCAGACCCTGCAGCTCATGATTTTCTCGCCCTAGCGGTGAGAAAGCGTTTCGGGATTTCGAAAGCCAGCATAGACTTCCTAGAGGAATACAAGTGCAAATCGACTAGAAGGCAATATGAGTCATCTTGGAGAAAATGGGTGGCCTTTGTAAAGGCAAAGAATCCGCAGGAGATCTCAACAGACTTCTGCTTATCTTTCTTCATCCACCTCCATGGCCAAGGATTGGCAGCTAACACGATTTCAGTGTGTAAATCGGCTTTGATGAGACCCATTTTATTTGCCTTCCAGATCGACCTAGGTAACGAGATCTTTAATAAAGTTCCGAAAGCCTGCGCTAGGCTCAGACCTTCAGCACCTCCAAAGCCCATCTCATGGTCTTCAGACAAAGTTCTTCATTTCGCCTCCCTGTTGAGCAATGAAGAATGTGCGTTAAAGGATTTGACGCAAAAAGTTATTTTCCTATTTGCACTCGCGTCCGGGGCCAGGGTTAGTGAGATCGTAGCCCTCTCGAGAGAGGCAGGTCGTGTTCAGTTCCTGGATGGGGGGGAGCTGAACCTGTTTCCGGATCCTACGTTTCTCGCCAAGAATGAGTTACCCACCAACAGGTGGGGTCCCTGGAGAATCTGCCCTCTGAAAGAAGATGCATCTCTATGTCCAGTAGAATGCCTAAAGGTCTATCTTCGTAGAACTTCAGACTTCAAGGGTGGTCAACTATTCAGGGGAGAAA
>NC_090748.1:45117722-45145222 GCF_036898095.1 Palaemon carinicauda
TCAATCTACATGAAATAAAACAGGGACAATAAGCAAAATTAAAGTGAACTGTCAAAATCTCAAAAATTGATTAAAATTACCATATCACATTGCCACATAGATTAGAGATAGTGGCAAGAAAAAAAATTGTACCACTTTCAATACTGTCAATAGATATCAAATCTTAACCTTAATACTAAGACTTAAAGCTAATACAAGAAAATAACTTATTGACTACGCCAAAAATAACATCAGGATCAACCTACGAAGCAAATATAGTAATATCCCCATGAATTCTCAAGTGGAGCGGTGGGGACAGGTTAGCAGAGCAGAAATATTTACAAGACTAACCTATTATTAGACTAAACCTACACAACCGACAAAAAAAATATAAATCGACCACGATGTGGTTATTACCTCAACCAAGGTCACCACTCATACACCAGCCTGTAGCGCCTAAAAAACGGCCGTGCTGTGCTACCGACTCGTGAGCCCGTGACTTGGTTAAATTATTCTAAAAACAAAAATATCAGTTAAACAAAAATAAGGACAAAAACCTTAATATATTAACCTTAACTCAGTCTAGAGTACCACTCATACACCAGCCTGTAGCGCCTAAAAAACGGCTGTGTTGTACTACAGACCCGTGAGCCCATGACCCATCTAAGCTATGTAAAGATAAAAAAAAAAAAAAAAAAACAGGGACAAGACCTTATATGATTTGCAACACTCAATATTGTGACCCTTCACAACACTTTCCAAAAATGCCTCTTCTCACTCCAGAGCGCGTCCTCATACTAAACGGGTTTGGGCCTTAAATTCACACCTCATTAATGGACATACACAAGACTATGGTAACACCTTAAAATTAACCTCCACCAACAATACACACTAAAGTAAACAGAAATCAAAAGTACCATTAACCACCCTTAATCAAAGACGACACCGAAGAAAAACCTGCAAATCAAGACATTTAACATCTTCATCTTAATTACTTCATCCCAAATCAGTCACTGATGCGTGACAGTGCATCAGCGACAACATTACTTTTGCCCAGAATGTGTGAAAAGCTAAAATTCCACTCCTGAAGCAAGAGGCTACAACGCATCAACCGTTGATTTTTATTCTTAAACCTGTTCAAGAAAACCAACGGATTATGATCCGTTAATATTTTAATCGGAGTTCCTGTAGAGGATAAATACACCTGAAAATGGTTTACAGCTAAAATTAATCCCAAAGTCTCTTTCTCTACGGTCGAATATATCCGTTGTGTCGGGGATAACTTTTTGGAAAAATAGGCAACAGGATGAGATACTCCATAAGCATCTTCCTGCAACAAAACTGCTCCAACCCCAACATCACTCGCATCAGTAGCAAGTGAAAAAGGGACGTCAAAATCAGGGGCTTTCAATATAGGGAAATTCATTAGGACCTGCTTAAATTTTTCAAAGGCATTTTGGGCATCATTAGTCCATACAAAAGTCACATTCTTACGTAATAAATTAGTCAGGGGCTCAGCGATATCAGAAAAATTCTTAACAAATCTGCAATAATACTCTACTAAACCAAGGAATTTTCTGACATCCCTGCGACACTTTGGTATTTCAATATGCCTAATAGAGTCTACGTTTGCCTGTTTTGGAGCCACTTTCCCAAATCCTACTTCGTGACCCAAATACACAACCTTTGCTTTGGCAAACTCACTCTTTTTGAGGTTTATAACCAAACCAGCTTTCCTAAGTACCTGAAATAAGGCCTTAATACGTTTAAGATGGGTGTCCCAGTCATCACTATAAATTACAATATCATCGATATAAACCACGCACCTCTCTAAACCTTGAACCAAAGTATTCATCAACCTTTGACAGGTTGCAGCAGCATTCTTCATGCCAAAAGGCATTACTTTACATTGATAGAGTCCTCGCTGCGTTACAAATGCTGACAAATCCCGTGCCCGTTTGGACAACGGAACTTGCCAATACCCCTTTAACAAATCAAATTTAGTTGTATATCTCGAATTCCCTATCCTGTCAATACAGTCCTCTATCCTGGGTAAAGGATAACTATCAGGCTTTGTGACCTCGTTGACTTTGCGATAATCAAAACAAAGCCTGAATTGACCATCCTGCTTCTTTACCAAAACAACAGGTGAAGACCACGGACTGTTGCTGGGTTCAATCAGCCCGTGTCGTAACATATAATCAACCTCTTTATCCACAACATCATTTTTAAATGGATTTAACCTGTAAGGGGATTGTTTTACCGGAGTTGCGTTACCCACGTCAACATCATGTTCCAGGACAGTGGTCTGTCCGGGAACATCCGAAAATAAATCCTTATAACTAAAAACTAACTTTTTCAAAGATCCTTGTTCTGCTAAATTTAAATGTGAAACCATTTCTGAAAAATTTTCTAAAGAATGTTCATTATCATTAGGCCATTCGGCACCATCAAAACAATCATCATCAAAATTACTCACATCTGGAAAAGAAAAAGAATTAATACCATTACACTTTGTAGTATTACCAATTAATGTCACGGGAACAACTTTGTCACGACCTTTATAAGCTTTTAACATATTTATGTGACACAGCTGGTAGGGTGTCCTCCTTTCAGGAGTTTCAACTAAATAATTAACATCGCTTAATTTCTTTAAAATTTTCCACGGTCCTGAAAATGCAGCTTTTAAAGGGTTTCCTGGAATGGGAAGCAATACCAACACACTATCACCTACTGCAAAATTACGCTCCTTAGTATTTCTGTCAATAAAGTATTTCATTTTCTTTTGGCTACACAATAAATTTTCACCAGCAAACTTCCAAGCCTTCGTTAATTTTTCACCCAAATTACTAGCATAATGTAATAAATTTATATCAGGGGCGTCCCCCTCCCAAGATTCACGAACCACATCCAATGGACCACGCACACAATGACCAAAAATAAGGCTGAAAGGTGAAAATCCTAAAGATTGACTCGGCACTGACCGAAATGCAAATAATAAATAAGGTAGTTCCTTATCCCATTTGGAACCATTAACCAAACAATGTTTTTTTATCATAGTTTTCATGGTTTGATGAAATCGTTCCAAAACACCTTGACTTTCAGGGTGGTACGGGGAAGAAGTCACATGTTTAATTTTCAACTCGGCCATCTTCTCCCTAAATAATTTACTCATAAAATTAGACCCACAATCGGACTGAATTACTTTGGGCATACCGAACCTGGTGAAAAATTCAATTAACACTTCAACAATTTTAACAGTTTTTACATTTTGCAATGGTATTGCCTCAGGATATCGAGACATCCTATCCATAATTGTTAAAATATACTGATTGCCACTACGAGTTTTCAGCAGAGGACCAACAACGTCAATAATTACTTCCCTGAACGCGGTTCAGAAACAACAGGAATAGGATGTAATGGTGCCTTTGGAATTGGTTGATTAGGCTTCCCGACCTTTTGACATGCATCACAACTATTTACAAATTTTTTAACATCATTTTTCATCTTAGGCCAAAAATAACTTTCACACAATTTACGAGTGGTTTTAAAAATACCAAAATGACCAGCCAAACCATTTTCATGAGCCAATGTCATTAACTCCTTTCGATAAATAAAAAGAACCATAATCTGCTTAACAATTTCACAACCTGTGTTAATGGCATCAAAAGGTCTACTTACTCTGTATAAAATATTATTAATTATCTTGAATCGAGGGACAGTCAAATCAGTAATTTCGCCAGACTCAATAGGCAGGTCTTTAAAATCTGCTTTTTGAGCTGTAATAAGTTCCTTAGTAGTCCAATTAAGTTTATTATCCAACACACCACTATCTACAACTAAGCTATCACTACGATCTAAACTACTCAAATCAACATCAGCTACCGACTCAATACTACTTGCCTTCGATCGAGTGACTGCAGATATCTCATTATTGGAATTTAACACAATTGGGAAAGTTTTATTTATTAGGGCAACATCATTCCCTAACACCAAATCCACATCTTTAATAGGAAATTTATCAATAATAGCCAGTTTCAAATAACCTGAAAAAGACGGGCATGATAAATAAACACTCTCAACCGGGTAAGACCTGACCATATCTGGAAAACCATTTAACAATACATATTCCTTATGTGTACATTCTAAATCAATCGGTAAAGATTCTCTGAGAATTAAAGACTGAATAGCCCCAGTGTCACGCAAAATTTTAACTTTTCTTTGCTCAGTCGAATTCCCAGAGCGAACAAAACCATTGGACAAAAATTCCTGAAAAGGAGCCAGTGACTTATTGCCTAGTCATTGATTATTAGAATTCTCAGCCACTGACTCGTTCTCATTCCTATGAATGGCCATTACCGGACGTCTTTCGGTCCCTTGCGACTTTTTAAAAGCAAAACACATGCTCTTGACGTGTCCCTTCTTATGACAGAAGAAACAAGTCAAATTTCTCAACTTCACTGGGTTGTTTGTGGTCTGCTTGTTATAACTGTTAACAGGAGTAGTACGAGAACCATAATCATCATTAGGCCTGTTATACGTGTTCTGGTTACTATTCCCGTCAACTCTCACCCAACCAGACTTCTCATTTCTGGGTACCTCCCCTATCACATTTCTATGAGAGAGGAGATACTCATCACTTGCAATAGCCACCTCCTGCAAAGTTTCTAATTTCAACTCTTCGAGGTGTACCTTCACCTCATTAGGCACGGACCTTTTAAACTCCTCAATCAAAAACAATTCTTTTAATTTCTCAAAGTCCGTCACCTCTTTAGACTTTAACCAATCGCCAGCAAATTGTTCTTTAGCCCTGGCGAACTCTACAAAAGTCTGCCCTCTTTCCTTACGTAAATTACGGAATCGTTGTCGGTAAGCTTCCGGTACCAACTCGTAAGCCTTTAAAACTATGGTCTTCACAGAATCATAATCTGAGGACAGATCTTCGTCTAAGGAAACGTAAACTTTCTGGGCCTTACCTAGCAACTTACTCTGAATAAGAGTAGTCCAATACTCCCTTGGTCACTCCAACCTTGAGGCTATCCTCTCAAAAGAAACAAAAAACTCGGCCACGTTGACTTCCTGAAAATTTGGGACTAACTTGAGAGCCTCAGATAGATTAATACAAGGCATTGCAGACACATTACGTTGGGAAGAAGAAGAACCCCTATTACTCAATGCTTGCATAGCAAGTTCGTGCTGTCTCTCTCTCTCTCTCTCTCTCTTTCCTCAGCCTTCATCGTTTGGAGATCTATTTAAATTTTTTTCAAATGAATCTGCCTATCTAAAATTTCTACTGACACCATTTCCTCCCCCTGCCTAGTCTCTGGTTTACCTTCTGCCTTCATCGCTTTAACATTTTCATAAATATTTAGAAGCAACAAGCCCTTCCTAACAGACTCGGGATTTTCAAATTAAAAAAAAATTCTGCTACATACTCTAAATCCGGCTTATTCAAGTCTGCCAACCTTTCCTGCCACCCCTCTCCACTTAAGAGCTCAGGGATATTCAAATCACTCATGGTGAATTAATTGCCCACAAATAAATATAAAAAAATATACCAAAAAACAAACCAATACACTGAACACCAATAACCACACAAATGTCCTACCACGGCCACAAAAAAAATTATAAACACCAATCAACACATAAATATAGGAGAGAAGGTATTATTATGTTGCAAGCACCCCAAGAATCCACTCTATACACTCAAGTGACTACAGGATCCGAGAGATCCTGTCACGGTCGCCAAATGTTATGGGCCAAACCCATCAAACATTACAAAAGTCTCTCAAACACAAAAATAAAGTCACTAACGACCAAGTCCACAATAGGTGGAATGGCCGCAACAGAGTGTACAGATATGGAATCAAGGAGGATATAAAAAGCTGAAAATAAAATTTATATATTTATTACAAACTTTTTAGAAGGAAATGACCACTAAGCCTCTTACAAAATACATTAAATAAACCAAATCCAAACACACATTGAAAACAGAGAATAACCAACACTCTTACACCAAATTAAGACAGACTATAAAATTACACTTTAAAGAGAGGACCCCGAAAGTAATAGAATGTTGAAAAATCAGAATAACCTAACTTATTTTACACACTAAATGATTAACAAAAATAAATTGCTTCCCTTGAGTAAGCTTTAAACAATGGAAGTGGAAAGCACAGCCTTCAAATACACAGCGCCAGACAATCCATGGACGCCGCCGGCAGACAGGTAATCATTCACTTTTACGTCGCGAGACAATCAACGGACACGGAGGTCCAAAAAGACACCACTCCTTACCAGTTGGCAGAGAGGTCCCCTTGGCAAAATCACTGAACTAAAGGCGAGGTTATATAATCCATAAAGCTTCCAAAGGAAGACAACAGCATAAAGTGTAGAAAGGCAAATCTTGATTATCAGACTCAGTCAGTCGAGCACTCCCCTTCTTAAAGGTCCAGAAACAACTGTCTCCTCCTGGACGCTCAGCGCCCAAATCACCTCCAACACCACCCGTGAAAAAAAAAACAAGCTCATTGTAATTAAAACTATACAACAAGTCAGAAAAATCGGGGAGGAGGAAACAGGGTCATTACTTTCCAAAAGAAATAATTGCTGCCAAAGTGACTTGATCAAAACAAAATTAATTTACGTTAAATGTAACACATACTAACACTCTATTTATATATATATATATATATATATATATATATATATATATATATATATATATATATATATATATATACACATTATATATATATATATATATATATATATATATATATATATATGTATATATATATATATATATATATATATATATATATATATTTATATATATATATATATATATATATATATATATATTTATATATATATATATACATATATATATATATATATATATATATATATATATATATATATATATATATATGCATATATATATATATATATATATATATATATATATATATATATATATATAAATATATACAGTATATATATATATATATGTATATATATATATATATATATATATATATACATATACATATATATATATATATATATATATATATATATATATATATATATATATATATATATATATGTATATATATATACATATATATATATATATATATATACATATATATATATATATATATATATATATATATATATACATATATAAATATATATGTATATATATATATATATATATATATATATATATATATATGTATATATATATATATATATATATATGTATATATATATATATATATATATATATATATATATATATATATATATATATATATATATATATGAGTGCGTGTTTGCGTGTGTGTGTTTGAGCTTATAGGTTTGTGTTTTTTGCGTATATATATATATATATATATATATATATATATATATATATATATATATATATATATATATATGAATATATATATATATATATATATATATATATATATATATATATATATATATATATATATATATATATATATATGCATATCAATTTCACAATTCATTTAAAATATATAACTCTATTCTAAATGGATATGACTATGATCAGAAAGTTAAACTTTTAGTTAATAATATAGTGCATGTCTGCTTAGAAACTTATACATCACAGTCTAAGCTAATGGCCTACGCAAAGATAAATCGGGAGTATGACATAGCGAAAGTAACAATATTACTAATGCTACTTACCATAATTGTGTTTTTTTCAATATCTCTAGAATACATATTTATAACAAAATGTTCAAACTGGAAGCTGCTAAAAAAAGAAATCAATAATATCATT
Organism: Palaemon carinicauda; assembly: GCF_036898095.1. NCBI lineage: Eukaryota > Metazoa > Arthropoda > Malacostraca > Decapoda > Palaemonidae > Palaemon > Palaemon carinicauda. The sequence goes on from NC_090748.1 coordinate 45,125,521, forward strand.
AAAAGTAGCAACAACAACAACAATAATAGATTTTCACTAACTGTAATACTACTTATAATAAATATTTTTTTTTCTCGATTTAACTATTTATAGACAAATATATATTATTCATGTAGTGGTCTAGGTTAAATTTGCCTTAAATATGAGTTTCACTTTTTCACTATAATTAACAATGAGCGTAACACAATCAAGATTAATAAGAATAGGAGCAACAGCAACAGCAATATCACTATATCTACTAACAAATATAATTTTCAATTTGTTTTTCCCTTTTTATCACAGTATCTCTATACTAGGATCTGCATAACTTAATACTCAACTTTCGATTCTGTTTGTAGGATTTAACACTCTTTTCAATATGATTAACACGCAGAGTAACAGGATCAATATTACCAAAAGTAGTAGCGACAACAATATGAACAATATCATCAATACTACTCATAATCATTATCTTTTTTCCTTTTCTATGGTAGTATCTCTAGAACTGTCCCATATAATGTGTTTATGACTGGATTATGCTTCTTTTGGAGTTTATCACTTGTTTCACTATATGTACTAAAGGTTCAACATTAGTCCTAGAGCTTACTCATCTTTTAATTTAGCAAATTTATTTTCATTAATTATGTTGCCTTATCTATTTTTTCATGATTACTGTTACTCCCTCCATTGGAAAATTAATGATCTATTCAGTTCCATACGGTATGCTCTAATATTTTTGCAACCTCTGGTATTATTTTAATGTGTATGTCTGAACTTTTAGTATTCGCTCTCAGTGAAATTAAACTACATCATACCTTGTCGCAAAAGTGCTTAGGAATAACACAAAGAGGTTCATTAAAGTTACCTTAGCTCTTTGGAAAGGTAGTTCATATGTTTCGCTGACATGCTATTCTTTTACGAGAACATAACCATTGAAAGGTCATGGTAAATGTCAAGGATTAAAGGTGCATTTCCTGTTTGCCTAAATTCTGCTTTCAAAGGTGAGCTTTAATACTTTCACTATCGTTGTTGATAAGAAAAAAATGTATATGATAAAAGAAATTTTTTTTTTTATTTTGTTATAACCACATGGTTCATTTTCAAGGTTTAAACATAATAACTAATATGAAGAAAACTATACAAGCAGAGTTGGCAAGGTAACTAAATTACTAAATACGATTAGGGGTTGGCACAAGGTACATGGGAAAAATTTCCAGATGTTGTTTTATAAATAATTGAAAAAAGTTCATAAAATCTCGATATTCTTCTTGTACCCAATCAATTATAGACACAAAAAAGTACGAGTATCCAAGATTATAGTAGATGATGTTGATATATTTTCTAACGATAACGTGAATTTTTAAAGGTATCACAAACAGATTCAATCGATTTTATATAAGGCCAATTGCTTAACGTGTAAAAGCTATAAGTTTTTTTTATCGATTTTTTTTCTTTCTAAGGTAATATCAGCTTCAGCTTCTTAAAATGTCATTGATCTCTCTCTCTCTCTCTCTCTCTCTCTCTCTCTCTCTCTCTCTCTCTCTCTCTCTCTCTCTTTATATATATATATATATATATATATATATATATATATATATATATATATATATATATATATATATATATATATATAACGAATTCTGAGCGAGGCAAAAAATCTATTTTTGGGTGAGGTAGCCATGTCGTCCTGAAGGAAGTTCCTGAAGGGTAGCTCCCTAGGGTATATTTGACTAGAGTGATAATCCCAGAGAATTTTACTTTAAGGTATCCAGAATTCTAACTCCTGGAGCGAATATCCCTAATTAAATCTAACAGGGATATCGCATAATATCAGAGGACGTATCCTTGACACGTCACATAGCTATCTTCACCCCGAACAGTATTAACGCTTCGAGGGTTTACAGTGACAAGAATCTGAAACAGGAATGAAAAGAGAGCCGTTCCCAATCCAGTGTGTATCTGACAAAGGTGGCAGCGCCATCTCCATTCCTTGTAGCGATATACGAGGTGCTACAGATACTGTATTATAGGGAGGGGTCAATAAGCCCTTTTACAATAAAAGGAAGGGCGGGTCCATCAGGACGACATGGCTACCTCACCCAAAAATAGATTTTTCTCTTCGCTCAAAATCCGTTTTTTGGTCTCAGGCCATGTCGTCCTGATGGAAGTGTACCAGAGCATTACTGTATCTGTGGATTCTCAACCGGTGCTGTACCCTCAAGAAAGTATTTTCCAAGTCCGTCTAGAACTAGAGACGTATGATGTTACAGTCATACATCATTTCATCTAAGCATGAACTATGTTAGTGCTTCCTGCCCCCTACAGGGAAGAGTCGTACTAGACTCTGGAAAAAGTCTCGAGGAGTACATAATAACTATGGATGACCAAATGACAAGCTTGTATAGTGGTCTTGCCCTATACATCATAAAACAAAGTTTGTATAAGAGTGACCAATGTCAGTATGAATTCCTGACGTATCCCCAAGGTATCTACTCTTATTAAACTATTGGATAACAGTTGTATCCGTATAGGAACAAATTTTGCATCTCTACCACCATCCCCTTAGGGTACAACGTTAACCCTTCCTAAGGAAGGGTTAAATCGAGTGGATATTTGCTTGAAGAAAGGAACAATCTTAAAAGACATTCCATGTTAAAATTATCCATATTTTAATTTTAATGCTCAGTACATTTCTAATAAAATGAGTGTGGGCTAATAAGACGCAGGGTTCACTATGAACCAGTTTATTAAAAATTTAATAAACATACATATCAGATCAACATTTATAAAATTTATAAAATGTGGACGATATCCGTTAAAGCATAAAGAAAACAGTCAACAGAAAATACTGTTTCGTCTAACATGAAACAGATTTGCCACTTCAATCGAATCATTAATAATAATGATACAGTCTGTATACTGTTTATTTACACTAGCGTAAGAAACGCTTGGCATAAGTGTCCGTATTATGCTATAGTTCACCAAAGTCCATGGAACAGTTCGTAAGAACACGTTAGTGGCCTATCGCTCAGTGTGTAGTAACAGACTGTGACTACGCAGCCACCCCCTTAACTAATCGTCCCAAATTAATTACACTGTTCCTCGCAGATTTAAACAGAAGGTTTAATAATTCTACCTGCTGTTACCACAGACCTCTTGAGTTGCTCCACTTGCTTCACATAGTGCATAAAGAACACCTTGGAAGACTACCAGCCGGTGTGCGAACGAAGATGTTCAAAGTCCATATAATTAAAGAAATTTTATGGAAGAGGCAACTTTGCTCGGATCATGACTTGCTGGTGTACTGTCTGGATACGCTCTGCGAAAAACATAGGTGAGTTTCGCCCTTAGTTGTTTCAGAGATAAATTTGAACCCGAGGTTTCTCCTTTGAACAGCTGTCCTCCCCTAAAGTCTGAAGTTCTATGAAGATAAACCTTTAGGCACTCCACTAGACATTGAGATGCATCTTCCTTCAGAGGGCAGATTCTCTAGGGACCCCACCTGTTGGTGGGTAGCTTGTTCCTGGCAAGAAACGTTGGGTCTGGAAACAGATTCAGTTCTCCTTTCAAGAACTGAATGTGGCCTTCCCCTCTCAAGAGAGCCACTATTACATTAACTCTAGCCCCCGAAGCGAGAGCAAACAGAAACATAACATTTTGAGTTAAATCCTTCAAAGCGCACTCCTCGTTATTCAAAATTAATGCAAATGAGGAACCTTATCTAGTGCCCATGAAATGGGTCTTAGAGGCGCTGAAGGTCTAAGCTTAGCACCGACCTTCGGAATTTTATTAAAAATTTTCCTTAGAAAGGTCGACCTTAAACGTATATAGGATCGGTCTTGTCAAGGCAGACTTGCACGTTGATAATGTGTTGGCTGCTAAACCTTACTCATCAAGGTGAATGAAGAAAATAAACAGAAGTCAATCAAGAATTCTTTTTGGTTTCTTCGCCTTGATAAACGACACCTACTCGCTGAGTCAGGGTTGGATCCGGTAGCGGTACAAACTTCAGTCGTAGTTCCAATGCCAGAGGGAACTAAACGCTGATTGGCCACTTGTGGGCCACTATTGCCGCCTTCCTTTTGAAGGATCTCATATTGAGGACCTTCAAAGGAGGTTGTGCAGAGGGAACAGGTAAATCCTGGACCATCTGTTCCAGTCTAGGGACATAGTGTCCAGTGCTTCCGCTAGTGGATCCTCGTACGGGGACACATTCTACTTGTTGTCTTTCGTCGCAAAGAGGTCTATCTGCAGTTCCGGGACTTGACTCAAGCTGAGGGAGAACGATTCTGCGTCTAGGGACCATTCTGACTCTATCAGTGTGAACCTGGATAGAGCGTCCGCTGTCACATTGCGGACCGATTGAATGTGAACTGCTGACAGGTGCCATTTCTTCCTTTCTGCCAAACGGAGTATGGCCAACATCACTCGGTTGATTCGAGGTGATCCCGACCCTTGTCGATTCAAGCATCTCACTCTCACCTCGCTGTCTAGAACCAATATTACATGGTTCGAGTGGCGAGGAGAACTTTCATTAGTGTCAGAAGTACTGCCATGGCTTCTGGAAAGTTGATGTGGAATGACCTGAAAAGATTGGACCAAGCTTCCTGGACTCTCTTCTGGTGAGAGTGGCCTCCCCAGCCTTCCTTTGAAGCGTCTGTATGGATAGTAACTGACGGGGGAGGAGGTTGAAGATGTATTGATATCTTCATCTGCTTGGCTTTGGACCACGGCTTGAGAAGCGTTCGCAGTCGAGTTGGTAGTGGTTTCATCAGATATCTTCGCGCGTTTGATGCGTATTATCTCCAGACTCCTGTTGTATCCTTTAGATGTGCTCTTAGCACTGTATCTGTTATCGAAGCAAACTGTAGAGAGCACAGCACTCTCCCCTGTTCGTGTCTTGATATCCGATTGGATTTCAATAGTCTCTTGACAGATCCTGCTATTTCTTTCCTCTTCTTCCCAGGAATGGAAAATTGAAGTGACTCCAAATTCCAATGGATTCCCAACCACTGAATTTTTTTGAGCTGGAGATAGTCGAGACTTTTTGATGTTGATCTTGAATCCCAGATGTTCCAGGAACTGGATCACTATCTTAGAGGCTTGCATGCATTCTGTCCTGGATGCTGCCCACACCAGCCAGTCGTCCAAGTAGTCCACTACTTGGATTCTCTTTAGGCATATTTGATGGACGGCTGCGTTCGCAAGCTCCATGAAAATGCTTGGAGCTATGTTTAGTACGAATGGTATGGTTCTAAAGGCGTAAATTTTTCTTTGTAGCTTGAACCCTAGGTAGGAGGAGATGTGACGATTAATTGGAACGTACCAATAAGCGTCTGACAAGTCTATGGAGACAGTATATGCCCTTTTTTTGGGCAGTAGGGTCCTTTTGTGTTGAAGTGTGAGCATCCTGAACTTGTAGTTCACTATGAACTTGTTGAGTGGCGACAAGTCCGGAATGACTCTGAGTTTCTGAGTCCTTCTTTGGAACACAAAACAGCCTGCCTTGGAACTTGGACTTTACTTTCCAAATTACTCTTTTCACTAAGAGTTTTCGGACATATTCTTCCAGAATGGGGGCAGATTGCTGGAAGAACTGAGGAAATGGAGGTGGAGGACTGTTCCAGCACCAACATAGTCCATTCTTTATTAGGCTGTCGGCCCAGGGATCGAAGGTCCAACGATCCCTAAATGGATGTAGTCTCCCTCCTACTGCAAGCATCTCGCTTCTGCCGTTGTGGACCTGAGGCCTTGCCTCCTTGACCGCGTCCTCCCCTGAATCCCCTTCCCCTTGAATGGCGTCTAGAAGAACCTCTGGCTGTTCCAATAGCTTTTGATTGAAAGGAAGAAGTCTGCCTTTCAAAGTGTGGGTTAAAAACTGGCGACTGTGTCGCCACATGTTGAGGTACCAACTGGTCGTGGTTCAAGGTTGTGCCACTATCTGAGGCACCGCAGTCACAGGAAGTTGCTGTTGTTGCCGTCGGTAGGACTTAGTCGGCCGAGAGGATAGCGTAGACCTTTTTATCTTCTTCTTGGGTTGGGGACCCTCGTCCAGAGAAGACTCTCTCTTAAGTTTAAGCCCCACTTTTGGAAGTTCCTCACCAAACTGACGTTCGGCAATATCAGCTTCCAACTTCCCGACTGAGAAGGTAAGATGAACGTCCTTCTAGTCTTTTTGGTCCAATGGCAAGGTCAGGGATAAGGGCTTGCATTCGTCCAGGGAGGGGCAAGGTTTCCTTGCCTCCGCCGCCTTCAAGGCTGCCTTATATCCCTTTTCCATGAAGATAAAGGCTCTGGTTGGAGAGGCCACAAAGGAGGGAAGCTTCTTACTCAAAGCTGGCACCTTTGAGTTCGTGAAGCCCCTCTCTTTCATCAGGCTCGTTAGTAATGACTGTGCTTTATTATGGTCAAGGACTATGACCTCCTTCGGCTCCGTTTCCTCCTTTGAGGCTAGCTCCTATATCCTAAGATGGATATAGCAGTCCGGGTAAGAGTCTTTGTTGGGTCAAAATTCCACATCTTCCAGGGGAATTGAGGCCAACTTCTTTGATATAACAATCTTCCCGGTTGTCATTAAAATGTGTTCGGCATACCTCCAAGGGTTGGTATCCGAGCACAAACGAAGATCCTTCACGTTGAGTCGCTTCTGGGGCCCACGTGATGCTGGGAGTCTACGTATCTCCAGTTTCATCGCAGCTTCCTTTTCATCATTCTTCTTTTGTATTTGTTTAATCATTTCAATAATAAAAGAAAGAGTCCTTCTCAGATCATCTGGGATAGCAGACGATGTAGAGGGAACAGGTTCTGGGGCCGGAACCGATGTAACTGACACCTCGTCGATTTCTTCCACTTCAATTTCTGGAGCCTGGGTCAGCTCCTCCTCCTGCCCTTCTCCCAGAAGGTCCTTCTCTGTATAATCGGACACCTCTGACATCCTATCGTCCAATTGGATGTCTTGAAGGGCGGCCGAGACTTCAGAATCTACCGGATTCTGGACAGTTGGTATCTCCTCATGAGGCTGAGGGATGACTGCATCAGTCGATGCCTTAGGGAAAAGGTAAGGCCTCATCTTCTCATTTGGAAGGTAGGGGCCCCTGAAAACTCCTCATCCAAGTTCGCAACTTTTCTCTAACAGCATCCCTTGACTCCGCTGACTTAGGGGTGTTAAACGCCTCGGTGAACAGGTTAGAATATATGATACATACCTGAGGGTTAAAATACCGGAGATCACCTTTGGAGGCAGTGCATGCTGCGTGCCTCCTGCATAACTCATGTCCACAGAAGTTCTTTCTGTGGACATTGCAGAACATACTCCCGCACTTCGGATGGTCCTCCTGTAAAGAGAAGAAAATCCATGAGTATCAAGTGAAGGCTTTTCACTTATTATTAATACATATAGCTTATATAGTAAAGCTAAAAAGGAAAGAAGGAAAGACACATACTTGTATTTCCTGCCCAGCCAATTGCTGTAACCTCCCAAGATATTAAAACTATGGTTAATTCTTATTCTAGAATACCTTATATATTTTCCTAAGCGGAATGTTAAGGTGTAGCTCACACCTTGAAATAAAGTTTTAACCCTGGATAGGTACGGTCCTCGGACACCCCTTTAAGGGTATACTCGGACGCGAACGACCCCGACGCCAAAAAAAATTCTTGAAAAATCAGTTTTTGCAGTAACCTCCTTTTTTCTTTTGCCAAAAAAAACTTCAATGAATGCTTAAAACAACTGTAAAGATAAATACTACTCATCTGCAGAAAAACTATTTATTATAAATATTTTAAAAAATTAAGTAGAAAAAAAAAAGACCTGACATAAAAATTCATAAAAAAAAGTTTATACATATATACACAAATCCTTTTAGGAATTGATTCTTGAATGTTTAGGACACATCTTGATGTATTTTGGATGAAGTCAGACCCATGGAGGTGAAGATCTGAAATGAGAAAAAAAGGGTAACTTTTTTTGGCCAAAAAAAAATTGTCCAAATTTCATGAATTTTTTTGGGTACCCAAATGAAATAGGAAGTGGCTAATTTTTTTAGGGAATAAACATATGTTATCCTAAAATAGAAATATGTAAAAAAATCTTCATTATTTTGTAAATTACATTTATATCAGGGGCCATATCTAAAGGTAATTTTTTGAGTACTTGAAAATTTCGTAAAAAAATACATATATTTAATATATAATATGATATTTATGCAGGTAAAAATATACCAAAATATCACAAATTCTATAGGGAACAAGAATATATATAGATAGGGCAGCTTACGCTTCGGATATGTCCACAAAATGGCCGCCAACCACACTGACTCAGACTCCCTAATCTGCCACTTGAAATGTAGGAAGGGTATGTCAATTTCAAGGTGTTATTTACTAATCTAATTATTATTGGATATGCATAAAAATTGTATGGTGGGTTGCTGGATAATTGTCGATTATTTTACGACTATAAAATTAAAATTCTGACCCAAAAAATTTTTTTTGAAGGGAAATAAAATCGAAAAAAAAAAATGTAAAACAATATTTTAGCTAAAAAAATTTGATGATATTCAATCAAAAAAAAAGTAAACAAAATTTTCCGACAAATAAACATCTAGAGGAATCATTACTCTATGATAGTTCCTTAGTACGTAGTAATTTTGAAAGAATTGGGAAAAAACAAAAAAATGGCAATCACCGGAAAATCGAACACATACCTATATATACGCCATATCTGGCTAAAAAAAAGATAGGCATGGGTAGCCAGATCATCTAGAAACACTTTCCAACACTATAAAAATATAAGTTTTGCGACACTACTTGCCAATTCCTTACGGTAACATGACTAAGCAAAAAAATGCAAAACAAATAAAAAGGGGCACTCGTGGAAAAATGGCCATTCTAATGCATTTCAGAAAAAAAAAAATTTCAGCCACGTGCTAGGCAAACCATCAAGGCATATTTTCCGACAAATAAACATATAAATGAAATATTACTCTGTGATAGTTCCTTAGTACGTAGTAATTTTGAAAGAAATGGGAAAAAACGAAAAAATGGCAATCACAGGAAAATCGAACACATACTTATATATACGCCATATCTGGCTAAAAAAAAAAAAGGCATGGGTAGCCAGATCATCTAGAAACACTTTCCAACACTATAAAAATATAAGTTTTGCGACACTACTTGCCAATTCCTTACGGTAACATGACTAAGCAAAAAAATGCAAAACAAATAAAAAGGGGCACTCGCGGAAAAATGCCCAACATTCTAATATACGGCATCTCAGATAAAAAAAAAAGACATGCACGTGTTAGCCCAACCATCAAGGCACACTTTCTAACACATAAACATGAAAAAAAAATCAATAATATACGGCAATTCCTTACTACGTAGTAAATTTTTACAAATATTGAAAAAAAAACAGAAATTGGCAACCGCAGTTAAATACCCAATATACCAATAACTACGTCGTATCTGACAAAAACAAAATCACGCATGGGTAGCCAGATCATCTAGACACACTTTCCAACATTAAAAAAGCAAAAGTTTTACGACACTATTTCGCAATATCTTACGGAAAAATGACTTGGCAAAAAAATTAAAAAAAATTAAAAAGGGACACTCGCGGTAAAATGCCCGATATTCTAATATACGACATCTCAGATAAAAAAAAAGACATGCACGTGTTAGCCCAACCATCAAGGCACACTTTCTAACACATAAACATGAAAAAAAAATCAATAATATACGGCAATTCCTTACTACGTAGTAATTTTTACAAATATTGAAAAAAAAAACAGAAACTGGTAACCGCAGTTAAATACCCAATATACCAATAACTACATCGTATCTGACAAAAACAAAGTCATACATGGGTAGCCAGATCATCTAGACACACTTTCCAACACTAAACAAGCAAAAGTTTTACGACACTATTTGGCAATATCTTACGGAAAAATGACTTGGCAAAAAAATGAAAAAAAATGAAAAAGGGGCACTCGCGGTAAAATGGTCCTCGTGGTGATGAACGACATTTTAACTAAAAAAAAAAACATGCACATGGTAGCCAAACAATCCACCAAGACTTTCCACAACTGATAACCTATACAAGTTGCACCATTCTACGACAATTTCATAATACGTAATAACTTTGATAATTATGCAAACTACCTCAGAAGGGTAAACTCGGACGCAAACGACCCCGACGCGTCTCAGAAATCGGGGAAGGAGTACAGCTACAGCAATGCACATCTGGACACTACTAGAGCGTGTAGGGGAGACACCTCCTGCAGGTCGATCACCCACAAATTCAGTCACAGGGGTGAGTCACGTGAGAAAAACCTGTTTTTTTTTGACGCTCGGGGTCGCAAACGACCCACCGTACCTATCCAGGGTTAATATACTGGATAGAATGAATACAGAAAGAACTCACTTTCTATATATTGTACGGTCCCAACAAAAGGTGTACAAGATAATATTAAGTATGTTGAAAGAACTTTAGTATTACAAGAAACTCTGTACTGTAGCTTTATTAATGTAGTGTGTACTACACCACAAATATAGTAACTACTGTACATCGCATGCTGTTGTGCCGGCCAGCACGCGCCAGCACATACCGGCATGTGTCGGCACGCGCCGGCCGGCATTTACCCCTGTATAGTTCAAAGGTATGCTACCTTTAACTAATAGGCGGCAGTTCACTGGATCGCAAATGTTTGCCGGCCGGCAATCACTGCTGGTCGGCAACTGAAAACACTAGCACCTGACTGCCGGCCGCTAAACGTAGTGGCCAGCAGATGTCGGGATGTGCTTCTACTGCCGGCAGGCAAAGGTAGTGATACCCATGACGGCCGGCAGTGACTACAAACCAGAAGACCTCCACCTACCCAGCTGCCAGCCGTTTAAGCTGGCAGCCGGGCTAGGAGTACAATACACTAGCAAGAGAAACAGTATGGATGTAAGGTTATAAGGCGTCATTGCCATACAACCTTCATCCAGAAAGAGTGAACATATGGAAGTGGAGAATGTAGCATTCAGCCTTTCTTATATATCCATAGCCTGCCGGGCTCTACCAGCAGACATGAAATGGTGACCAAGGGAGGTCTGGGGTTCACTCTGTAGAGAGCTGACCCGGTCCCCCATCCTAACCAAAACTAGGTACAGAAGTAGGACTGCGGCTAAGAGATGTGATGGCTAGGCCATCACTAAGAGGGGGGAATGGGATAAGGGTCCTGTAAACTTCGTTCTAGTATGAGACACACAGAGCAGTTAGGGAAGCTCATCCTAACCAAGAGTTTGTCTATAGGGAGGAAGGTTGGCAACACTTGCTATCCTCCTCCATATCAGAACCAAGTTTGGTGTAGTTATTTCGCCAGGCCACGGAGAAAACTCATTCTCCGGCCCGAGATTAACCACACAGGACAGTCTTCTAGACCACTAGAAGAAGGAATCATCTCGTACAGAATCCTTCAGATGTGGGCTAGGGAAGCAAAGCCTCCTGTGTCTGCACCTAGCCTAGCAAAGGAAAATCCTTCTCTGTGCTAGGAAGACAGAGACCACAGACTAAAACTCTGATGTTCTGTCCTAACCTCAAAAACCAGATACTCTGGTTAGCGGGTCAGGACAGACCTATCCTAGCATAGTTATACCTGAATATTATTCAGATAGAACCACTAGGACTAAGCCTAAGGCTTACTCAGAGGGAGAAAGGGATTGAACTTATTCTCCGAAGGAGAAAAGAACAACCGGGGATGTGTGCGAGAGTATACTGAAGCCCCATAGGCTACTAGCCTAGATGCGGTGAGAATCGATTACCTAGATTACCAAAACTCTCTCGTATAAAATCTTGGCGAAGAAAATTCAACAATATATTACATGTATAAAATATTTGCCTATAGCTTCAATAATATAACACTCGGAAAACTTATATCATGCATGAAAGTACTAGGGCCAGACGTCCAGGCTACTAAGCCTCGCGAAGGGCAAGATCGGTTACCTAAGTCACCAAACGGAAAACTAACGGCATTATATAAGAATTCCTAGAGGAGCTAAATTGCTAGATTTATTGAAGCGTAAAAACCGGGAACGTCGCTCTGGCTAACTAAATTATCCATATATAGCGAGCGACAGCATCCAGGATGCCTCCGGTAGGCAACAGCTCTTGTTCACGTTAAAATCACTTTGGATTTAATTCAAAACGACAAGAACTTTTTACAAAGTAAAGATAATACTAAACTTTCCAGAGACAGAAGGGGCCGGAGAAAGCATCATGATGTTGAATAAAATCCAAAAATACGAGAAAACACAAGGGAAAACACCGAGTAGTAGAGCTACACAAAAAGGAATGGTGATGGCGCTGCTATCTTCGTCAGATACACACTGGAAACGGAATAGGAAATTTTCCTTGGGAACGGCTTTCTTTTCATTCCCGTTTCAGATTCTGGTCACTGTAACCCCTTGAATCGTTAATACTGTTCGGGGTGAAGATAGCTATGTGACGTGTAAAGAATACGTCCTCTGATATTATACGATATCCCTGTTAGATTTAATTAGGGATATTCGCTCCAGGAGTTATAATTCTGGATACCTTAAGGTAAAATTCTCTGGGAATATCAATGTAGTAAAATATACCCAGGAAGCTACCCTTTAGGAACTTCCATCAGGACGACATGGCCTGAGCCCAAATATATATATATATATATATATATATATATCTCTCTCTCTCTCTCTCTCTCTCTCTCTATATATATATATATATATATATATATATATATATATATATATATATACACATATATATGTATGTATATATATATATATATATATATATATATATATATATATATATATATATATATATATATATATAAATATATATATATATATATATATATATATATATATATATATATATATATACCCATATATATATATTTATATACATATATATATATATATATATATATATATATATATATATATATATATATATATATATAGACATATATATATATATATATATATATATATATACATATATATATATATATATATATATATATGTCTATATATATATATATATATATATATATATATATATATATATATATATATATATATATATATATCTATATATATATACATATATATATATATATATATATATATATATATATATATATATATATATATATATATATTTTTTTTTTTTTTAAATACAGTGAGAGTTCATTTTGGCCACCAAAATCAATGCCGAATAAATATGCATGAAAGGTTTAGTAAAGAAAAAAAATAGTGATCTAGTATATCAAGCTTGATAAACATTAACAATTGAAAATGTAGATTAATATAAGGCTCTTAATACTACTATGCCTCATTGCATTTGGCCTTACCTCGGATTCCGTACGTACTGTACATATTATATTACATAAGAAGTGTTACAATCAATTTACGTTGTCGTGATGGATTCATGACAGGTAACTATGTTATGGGGATTTTGAGACTTAATCTTATCGTTTATGAATTCTTGCCAAGTGCTTATTGTTAATACCCTATAAAAGCCAAGAAGTCGGTAACAGATAATAGTTGCCTTAATGGAATACCGTATAGTGTTTTTTTTTTCTTTTTTAACTGCATTAAATAAATATTTAGATTATTTTAATAAAGATAACCTAGAAGAAAAAGTATGAATAGTAAACCTGAATTATGAATTGTCCTGATTTGTTCTTGGAAAAATAGTAAATGCCAGGTCGAGAAAATTTCATCCGCTTGTTTCAATAATTAGGAGCAACTTGATAACAGTTAAGATGTTAATATGTGAAAACTGCATTTTCAAATAATGAAAGCAAAGCTTGAACATAATACGATGAAAATAACTGGACAAGAAATTCTAAGTTTTTGGGGAATATCCAAAAAAGAAGAAAAAAGGGCGCATAAACTTGAATACCAGGAAATTAAATTCAATGCTTGATTCTATATAAATTGGATAAAATTTAGTCAAATAGTACCTCATTTGCATTAAAATGTTTCCATATTGTCAGTTGTTTAAGAAAACTGCAATTAGTTATCATCACCTTTATTACTAGCTAAGCTACAACCATAGTTAGACAAGCACGATTTTATAATCACAAGAGTTCCAACGGGGAATATAGCCCAGTGAAGAAGAGAAATAAGGAAATGAATAGAGTACATGTGAGAAACAATTGATAAAAGATGTACAACATCTTAAGATCAGTAACAATAATAAACTATATCGGTCATATTTAGACTATGAATTGAGATTTATGTCATCCTGCTCAAATCAAATAACATTCATGAAAGGTTTAAACCTCTGAAATTCCACTGATTCATGAGAGACATTAGGATGATCATTTCATATCTTGGTCACAGCTGGAGTGAAACTTTTAGTATAATGTGTAGCTTATATTTTAGCGCATTGCTTTTACCAAAAAACTATGCAAGCCTCTTTGTATCTCTTTCACTTGATCGAAGTACCCAATAGTATGGAGGGTTCTATCTTCCCTTGATTGTGGTCTGGATGTTCATATTTCTCGCGTTGGTTGTAGTGTTTCCTTTGATCTTGTTATTCTCTAGGCCCTTGTTTTCAAATACAAACAGTTGGGAATGATTGGGTCTTTTATTAGTAACATTATATAATTTTTAATAGATTGCAATGCATTCTTATCGATGGGCACCATTTTGACTACATGTATAAGAATGTGATATCTGTTGCTTCTTGGGGAAGTGTTCTTGGCTCATTAAATCTTATGCTATATACATATAATATATGGTTTGGCCGCAAATTAAGCTGTTTGCCTATGCAGATGTTACTACTCTCTTTGTGTAAATTCCAACACTTCGATGTAGATCTAGGGATGCGAAATATCTTTATATAGATCTAACTAAACCTTTTGGTGTAATTTGTTATTGCAACTTTACTATTCAGAAACAAATTTAATTTCCATCGTCTTCAATTGCACAAAAAGTGGTTATTAAGAAAGTCCTTCAAGATTTTTGGTAATCCATCTATTTGAAGAAATTTTATAGTTCTTTCTTTCTACCTTGTTTCGATTGTTGTTCTGTTGGATCTTGAGCTGCTGAGCCTTATCTTAATATATTACACAAGAATGTACGGTCTAATAAACTTTTTATTCATGATCTTGATATTTATTGCTGGCCCCCAAGCTCAGTATCTTCTTTATGCATATTGATAAGATTTTCTCTAATTTTGACGATTCTTTGCAATCAGATCTTCCCAGACTGCATTAGGTATGCAGTTAATTCTGACATTCATTCCTACTCCATCATAAGGCTCAATACTACACAGTATTCCAGTAATCATATTCTAGTTATGACCAGATAGTGAAATAATCTCCTGGATTGGAAGTTGAATCGGTGGAGTTTCAGAAGTTCAAACTTGCAGTGATTATTTTTAGGATGAACTGGATGATATAAATCTCTTTTCAGTTTACACTATATATGAAATATCTTTTTTAGCACTGTTACCTATCCTAAAATATCTTATACTAATTATTCCTTATTTTTCATGCAAATTACCTGTATCCTTATTTCTTTTCCCGATGGGGCTATTTTCCCTATTGGAGCCCTTGAGTTTTTAGTATACTGTTTTTCCAACTAGGGTTGTAGTTTAGCTATTAATAATAATAATAATAATAATAATAATAATAATAATAATAATAATAATAATAATAATAATAATAATAATAATAATGACAATAATAATAATAATAATAATAATAATATTAATAATAATGATAATAATAATAATAATAATAATAATAATAATAATAATGATAATAATAATAATAATAATAATAATAATAATAATAATAACAGACGAGTTAGCCCAACAATTATGTTTCGAAGTGTTCTGAAACGGGGTTAGGTTTATGAAGTATCTGCAAGACCTTTAGTGTGAACATGAGTGCTTTGAGTCTAACTCTAAAATGTTGTGCAGTCTTTTGAAATAAATTAAGAGATGATTAAAATGTATCTTTAATATATATCAGCAGAATTGCTTGGTAAAATTTTAATTTCAGATACTTGGGCAATATCTTAAACTTTGTTTAACATACCGGTATTTCCATACAAAATTAATATAGAAAATATTCCTAATTTTGTAAGAAAAGTCGCATCAAATCTGCATATGGATAAACAAATTGCTAATTTACTTTATAACATAGGTATGAAGGGTATGCATGATAATAGGTGCACATATAAAAAAGGGATATACTTTATC
Source organism: Palaemon carinicauda (assembly GCF_036898095.1). NCBI lineage: Eukaryota > Metazoa > Arthropoda > Malacostraca > Decapoda > Palaemonidae > Palaemon > Palaemon carinicauda. Next base: position 45,141,746 of record NC_090748.1, read on the forward strand.
ATGAATGAATTTATGAGATCTATATATATATTTTTTTAATTAACTTTTTACTGCCTTTTTTTTTTTCAATTCAGTCTCTTGTGACCTACTACTTTCTAATATATGGCTAATGACGATTGTAGGTAAATAATTTTACAGTCAACATTTCTTGAGGGTGAATAATCTCCTTGTATCCCGATGGAAGATATTTAACCTAAAAAAGATGAAGATAGAAGTAAATTTTAATGCAATTAGTTGCTGATGAATATAGTTATAAAATTTCAATTTCTCAACTCAAAGTTTAACTGCTTATAAATTTTGTTAAAAGTATAGCAGTGAATAACAGTTATTTCTATTCATACTAATATTGCATTAGATAAACCGAACCATTCGCCAATGGTTACTAATTCACGTATAAAGAAAAACAGAGAGTGAGTTATGATATTCCAGGTATTTCTCTTATTTGCCCTCTAACTCGGTCCACGGGAAATGGAAAAGATAATTTTCAACTTTCGGGTAATAAAGTTACTATTAGAGAAATATTTTTCGGAAGTTCAATATGGAATTTCCGTAATCAGCAGAAATCTAATCTATTAGAGAATACTTAATATATGTTAAAACTAAAAATAAATACTGAATAAAAATTTGTACTGCTAATGCCATCAGCAAAGTAAATGGGAAATTATTCCTTGACTATTAATTTATGTAATCATGAGTTCCCATTTGCAAACGAAGGTCTCTGAAAGTTAAAAGAGTATAGCTTATCATTAGGCATACACCACTCAGGAAGGTAACCGGAGGACTGACCCAGGCGGAGGATTGACCCATAATCTCTGGTAAAACTGACCCAGAGTGGTTTGGAGGACTAACCCACAATGTTTATTTATACTATGGTGCATTTATTATTAAAGTTATTTGATTAAATATAATAACATATGGATTCCATATAACATTAACACTTATATGTTGTAATAAAAACTTTTATAAGTCATTGGTAAATTTCATATATATGCAGGTAGAAACTTGGATAGGGGTTGTGACCTGGGAAGGGAGTCCAGGGGCTTGCCCCCGGCCAGTGGTTGTGACCTGGGAACTTCTAGGTTAGGTTAGGTGGGTTTTTTAGGTTCTGTACCCTTTTTAATTACATATTCATACCCTATAAACACATAAAATATTTAATCAAAAACAGTAAATAAAATATCAATGAAATAATAAACTTTTCCTTAATAAAATCGTGTAATAATACCAAAGAATTAGCTTTAGAAAAGAAAATAAACATTGTGGGTCAGTCCTCAAAACCACTCAGGGTCAGTTTTACCAGAGATTGTGGGTCAATCCTCCGCCTGGGTCAGTCCTCCAGTATTCCTCAGGAAGGGTGCAGTGGAGAGTAAAAGGAAGAATTCGGCGTTAAATTAGAGTATTATAAAGAAATAGTTCTAAGAAGTGAACTACCATTGTTATTTGGAGACAGGACTGTCCATATATGTGAGAGTTCCGGTGCCTATGAAGGAATGCAAAGAGATAAAGGTTTTGAAAAAAAAAAGTTTTGTATAGCTACATTTTTTTTATTTTTTGTCTAATTAGCAGTCTATTAATCTTGTAGTTTCAATACTCATTTTAAGAAAAGGATAAGTCATCTATAATAAAATATTTTACATAAAGTGACAAATTAACTATATGTTGGATAGGAAGGGAGACAAGAAAATCTTAAGGGATTGCAAGACTATTTCAAATTAGTTGTAGTTCACGATAAACTGGTTGTAGCAGATTATAGGCTGAGAGCAATAAGGAAAAGAGAGGCACAAATCAAGAATAGGAGGATCCAAACTTGGAACCTGAAGGGGGAGAACGGGAGAGTTCGGCAATGAAGTAAAAAGAGACTGAGAAGAGAGTTGTGTTAATGGAATGTAAACATTTCGTGAAGAAATTTTGGTTGTTATAACTTTGTTACTAGCAACAGCTGAGACTGGTGGGAAAATAGCTGATAAGCAGCAAAATAGAGAAAAAAAAAAGATTGATGTGAAACAAAGGGTTAAAAAAAGAGAGACTGGAGAAAAGAGAACACCCAAAAGGTAGGAAGAAGATAAAAACTTACGATTAAGGGATGATTATAGATGGACAAAAAGGAAAACGAAAAAACTGGTAGTGATTACAAGGATAAAAGCCAAAAGAGATTAATACGAGATGAGAGGAAAACAGGAAGGAAGAAAAATAATCTTGATAGGTTTAGAAGCAAGATGAAAAGATTGGCTGGATGCAGGAGAGGTAAGAATGATTGAAGATGAAAAAGTAAATTATCCTAATGGAGGAAGTAGTCAGGAGCAGATAAAAACACCATTTATCAAAACTATTAAACATCGACAATGAGAGGAAAAGACTGGAAATCAATAGCAAAAAAAAAAAAAAAAAAAAAAAAAAAAAAACCTCAGAGAGACTAAAATCAGGAATGCCACAAACACAAGAAAAGTAAATAAAGGCAGAAAATTTAGAGGTTGTTACATAGACTATTAAGGGCTCAGTAAATATAGGCATAAGGTGGGTATACATATTATTGGAAAAGATCTGGGATATAGATATAGTGCTAAAGACACGTGAACATCGATGGGTGATCAAATTGTATGAAGTAAAATGAAATGGGCTAAAGTATGGGGACTATGAAAGAATTAAAGTTTTAGTCTATGATATTGATTAAGTCTGTTAATGAGCATAGCTAGTGAAAATTAGCGTTAGTGCAATCCTATCAAAGGAGTTTCCGATGAACAGTGAAGTACTCCAAGGGAATGTGTTGTCACCCATGTTATTTATCCTTCTCAAGGATTTTGTAATGTGTAGAACATTTGGAGATGGTGGAGAAGGATTGGAGTGGGTTGGTAATAGGAAATTAGCCAAACAAGATTATGCTGATGATGCTGTATATATTAGTAGAACAATACAGGATTTTCAATGCTTGCCTCCCAGAATATATGAAATATCACAAGATGTTGGGCTCAAGAAAAAGAAAAGAAAGACAGAGATTATGAGAACATAGTAGGCAATGGAAAATGAAATATCATTTGAAGGAGATAGGATTAATAATGTAGAATAATTCAAGTATTTAGGTACCATAATCTCCTATACAGGTCTTTCAAATTAGAGTTTAGTGAAAGATTAAAAAAAGAATAACACATTGGGGAGGTTGAGTATAATATGAAAATCCAATTGCCTGAAACTATATATATATATAAAACTCAGACTATATATATATATATATATATATATATATATATATATATATATATATATATATATATATATATATATATATATATATATATATATATATATATATATATATATATATATATATATATATATATATATATATATATATATATATATATATATATATATATATATATATATATATATATATATATATATATATATATATATATATATATATATATATATATATATATATATATATATATATATATATCTTCTTTTTTTCCAGACTGC
>NC_090748.1:45152722-45155222 GCF_036898095.1 Palaemon carinicauda
TAATTTTCTTTTCAGAAAAAGTGGTATTTTATATTTCATAATCTCATTTTGTTTCCAAAACCTATCCATCCCATGCTTATCCTTCTTCAAAATTGTTTTCTATCCTGGGGTAACACTTACTGCCTGTACAAAGTAAGTATATTCATTACAATTCTATTCGTCCGTAACCATAATTTGCTATCTCTGCATTTCTATGGAACATTGTATTACTTTTACTAATATTTAACTTTAGTCATACACTTCTGTTTTTTCTTTTCAAATGTTCTCAATTCCCTGGCAATTCTTCCCAAGATTCACTGGACAAAACTATGTCATCTGCAAATGTTAAGTTGTTAAGCTATTCTTCATTAATATTAACTTGTATATTTTCCCAATATAAATTCTTGAAAACTTCTAGGCCTGCTGTGAATGATTTAGGAGATGGGGTTTCCCTTCCTAACTCCTTTCACAGTGGGAGTTTTCTCACTATTCTTGCGTAGATTTAGGATAGCTGTACCTCCCCTGGAGATATTTTCAAGTGTTCTGATATAAGATTCATCTATCCCTTGTCTTTGAAGAGCTTTTATTACTGCTTACGGTTTGACAAAATTTAAAGCTTTCTCATAGTCTATAAATGCCATACGTGATGGTTTGTCATAGTCATTTGATGTTTCCAATAGCTGGTTAAGTACATGCATATGGTCAGTTGTTGGATACATTTTTCTAAAACATGCCTGCTCTCTTTGTTGATTGAGGACTAGCTGTCTTTCAATTCGGCAAATGTGGTCTTTGTAAAATAAAAATCATATAATACTGAGAGTAAAGGTATTGAGCGCCCTTTTCTTAAGGTCTTTTGTGCCTCCCACCCCCCTTTTAATTTTTATAATGATATTTTTTTCCAATATCTACATATAAAGCATCCTTTTGTGTAAAGTTCAGTGAGTTTTACTACTCTGAAATCTCTTTCACATATCATATCAATTGTTAGGCTAATTTCTCCTGCTAGTTTGAATCTTTTCATGTCTTTACAGGTTATTATTTATTTTTTTTTCGCACCGGCTAAGGTATTTCATGATTTATATTAGGAAAGCTATTTATTATATCACTATTTCATAGCATTGTATGGATATCATCTACAAACTTTATCGCTCCACCTCTTTTGTTGATAATATTTCCATTTTCATCTTTTATACTAATCATTTCTGTTCCTATTCTTCTATTCATCAAAATCATACTTCTTCTTTTCTTGAGTTTTCCTAATCTTTATCTGATAAAGTTTGTGCATATCTCGGGATTTTAGTTTGTTTATTTTTTTGGATAGTTTTGCTAATTTTATTTAATCTCTATTAGATTTTACCTTCATTTGCAATCTTTCCTTTATTAGGGGTTTTCGGTCTTTTCTGATAGTATTCTTTGATCTTGTATAGAAACTTTTACACCTTTTCCTTGTGCTGATTCTAATAAAAGTTTCGTAAATTACTGTTGATTTCTTCTTTATTTGCTACTATTTCTTCGTTTAGGTGTGAATACTTATTTTGTATTGCTAAACTAAACTCATCAGAAATATTTCTTATTACACAAATGATTATTTTGTTCGTCAAAATGAGTTTTTCTCTTTCTTCACTTAGATCTAAACAAATTCTGCTTTTCACATGTCTATAGTCGCTTGTTTTTAATTAGTTTATCATTGTTACATCTTTAACTGAGATGCTGTTACCAGAAAATCATGAATAGACAGAATGTCCGACAGTATTTGCTCTGCGAATAAGTTAAAAGGATGTATGAACAGTTGGATATGACATTATTTTTGTTGCCATATCAGTTTTCATAGTGTCTCTTATTCGAAGTATACTTCGAACCATTTTGAAATTTATACAGTTTTGTTCGACGAACATTTGCTCTGTCGATTGGAAGCTCAAAAACTGTCAGTTTTATGCTATTTTTTTTTTTTTCAGGTAAAATGTGAAATTTTTTTCGAGACATTTACATTATTCATTTCCAATGTCAAGATCACTTGCGTAAAACAAGCCAATGTAGGACTTGACTAATTACTCTGGGATAACTGAATATTATTTGTTTGATACCATGATAAAAGAGCTGCTTTTCTTTAGGCAAACATCATAAATAACAGTTGTGAGGTCAGACTGATCTCTGATCCTTGTTAATCCATAGAGCTATAAAGTTTTTTTGCTACGTAATCCAGGTGTTTTTCGTATACAAGCAGCCTAGATAAGAAGAAGCAAACAACATACACTTTATCTTGCTTTATTGAGACTTATATTTTTTTTAAATTTTAGGATATACGTATTTGTAAATATGGGCATCGTACATAAAAAAGAAAAAAAAAAAATTACATTAACGATAATCTTGATGACCTTTTTTTACTAATCAAAGTTAATATATTTTTTTTTTTTTTCAGAACTTGCGGTGATTTTTCCCGCATAGAGTAGCTGCAGGTACTTTCCTCTGATTACACTAACTTTTTATTTTGCAATTGATCTTTGTCAAAATATGTTATCCA
>NC_090748.1:45160222-45170222 GCF_036898095.1 Palaemon carinicauda
ACTTCTCAATGTCGAATTCGCTGTGGGAGTCTATTGTCACCTTAGTTTCAACTTGATCAGGTTTATGATACTAATAACCAAAATCCCCTTTTATTGCACATAAAGTTATTTTTTTTTTTAATGAAACATTTGGATGTAAATGATAATTTATCTCTGAGTGACGAAGTGTAAGCAATACATTCCTAAACTTACTCATTTGCAATTTCCCAGAAAGTTAGCCGAGGCTTTACTCAAAACTATCCCCAACTACTTTAATATCCGTCTACCAAACGTGAATGTTGTGGATATCGGTTGGTAAATTAAAAAAGTTACGAATCTTATTGCGATATGTTCAATTGGATAACGTTACAGTAGCTGTTATAATGACAACATGAAATATTCAGATCAGGATTTTCGGGTTACTAATGAGCTTATATATAAGTATGTGGATTTTGAGAGAAAAAAAAATTGCTAAAGTCATTTTTTCATGATAATATATAATTGACAGTTGAAAGTTGCATATGAAATAACACCAGAGAGAAAAAAAAAAGGTAAGTGGAAAGCGATCCGGAAGCAATCAATTAGTTATTCAGCTTACTTAATTATTCTGTTTATAAAAAAGCAAATTCACGAAAAGCAGAAAAAAATCACTTATATTATGAAACGTAAGTTGTACTTCAGTCATTTTAATTGCTAGGAACAATCACTGCGTGAATTGCAATTGCAACACACTTTTAATTAGCAGCAATGACTGCGAGTGAAATTAAAGTTTATCCTGTTCGACTATTTCACATTTCAGTTAAGGTCAGCATTACTCCGAAGTCTTTCCTATGTCCCCTTCTGTTCACAACCCCGATTTATTCTTTGAGGATATTTGATAAGATTTATGTTCGATTAATTGGACTTTTCAATAGCCAGAAACCGAATATAAAACTATTTCATATATTTTTTCGGCATTTTATTTAATAACCGTTACCCCCATGAAATTAAGTAATCTAGAATTCTACCGAGAGATGAACAGCGAGGCCAATTTTGTTTAAACCTAATAATTATATAGAAAGGACAGTCTATCAATTATTATGTATCCACACACACAGATATATATATATATATATATATATATATATATATATATATATATATATATATATATATATATATATATATATATATATATCTGTGTGTGTGCATGTTTGTGTATGTGTGCGTTCGTGTGTGGATAAATAATATATATACATATATATATATATATATATATATATATATATATATATATATATATATATATATATAAATATATATATATATATATGTATATATATATATATATATATATATATATATATATATATATATATATATATATATCCTCAAAATTCAACGGAACTGATAATTTGAATACTTTCATGAATTATACTGTAGCAGAAATAACAGTGGGATTTTTTAATAGTACCGGAGGTTGCATGTAGCATATGGTTCATAATTTATGTGAAAAAAAAATTACATTTGTTGAACTGGAGAATATCTTAAAGGCGGAATTAAAAGACTGAACAAAGATAACTAAACAATTTTTCTGTGAATGCTACAAGGCCCCTTAGGTATATGCTATGTCATACAATTTTTACTCTTCTCAGTGCCAAAAACGTACATATGGATGGTAGTGATAAGTTTCCAGTGTCATGAGACAACGCCTGTGCTAATTATCAATTAGTATCAGGGAGGTCACAAACGTATCAACTGCCTCTGGTCTCTCTTGCATATAACTCATTATTTTTCTAGAAAGCTAGATCAGGCGGCTTTCGGGTTATAATAGATATATCATAGTCGAGAAATAACATTATCATCCCAAAATGTGTTTGTGGTACAGTGCCTAAGGGCAAATTCTTGGAAAGGTATCCCTTTATAGAGACATTTCATTTATAACTTCAAATGATTTAAAGGGCTGAAACTTACTCCTATAGAATATGCTAGTATTATGGAGGCTGGAATTGAAAGCGATAATATTGATGATTGAACAAAGGGAAATAAATTATTGTGTAGTAGAGTGTGTGTTACAGATGGAACAACCATTTAAATGACAGCTCGTAAGTATACGAAGTAAATATCTCTCACATAGATAAACACCATTGTAGATGCGGACAAATTCTGAGAATGAGTATTTTGGTATTTGTTAAGCTAAAATCTTTTAATCAAATGTAATGAAGGAGACCCCAAAATCACCGAAGATCATTAATCACTCTTTGTCTCAAACATTTCATAATATGTTAATGTTTGCATTAACCTTTTCCCTAGTGTATACATCGTAAGCACATTCTAAATGTATGGCCATGCCTCTGTTATGTTCTTCCTTATCATAAGGAAGAACTATCAAATAGCAGATATTTACCGTACATACTGCTGTCACAATATCTACCAAGATTCCTTTCTTTTCTATTTTAAACAGCGTAATTTGCGTGCAACTCCACTCGGTTACTCACAGCTATTTTGAATGGGAATCTTAGCAGTTGCGGACCATAAAGACCAGAGTGCTTTTGATCTTTCACTTCGGATCAAATGGAGCAGATGGGGAGAGATGGGTGCACTTTATGGGGCACCTTTGCCCCTTGTAATGATTTGGAAGTTTCTAAAAAGGGCGGGGAGGCTTCTTCAATATCCTTGGCCCTCCGGACGCGTGAAAGTAGTTTATATATTTCTTGTTTTCCCTTTCACGCGTATTTTTGTTTCTTGTATATGTAAGATATCTCTTCTACTGTATTTATTTATTATTAATTTATCTCCTAATTTCTCCTAAATGCATTTTAGTGCAAACAATCTTTCAGAGTTTAATATTTTTTCCGAAAGCCGGACGGATTTATTAGTGAGGTTTAAAAAAATACTGTTCTTGGCTGTCTTTTCATTCTCCCTTTTCTCCGAACCTTTTTTTAATGCAAGAGAATGCATCGTTCATTCTTGGACTCTGGCCAGGCTCATATATCTCCTTTGGTTCGTTTGTCAAAATACGGAATAAGAATTTAATTAAGATGTAATAAGAGTATATCATCACAATTTCCTTTTATTTCTTAACAGGGACGACTTTCAGTACTTTGATTAAATATCAACAAGGTACAGTCTTTTTTTATTCATGATTAAATTTTAATAGAAAAAAAAAAGATGTATCAATTTCAATAATTTTGTATACTTTGAAACAGACTTAGATAAATAATAATGTCGAGAAATAAATAAATAAACTATGAAACTAGGTGGACGTCAACATTATAGCATTTATACTTCATTTCGTAGATACTAAGCAGTTTGGAGATCATTATCTCCACTCGTCCTTTCATGGTTTAGTAATCCTCCATCTGCGTTGGCATTCACTCTTAGATGCCAGGTTTAATTAGTACAAATTCATGTGTGAATACATTACAAAGCTATGAATCATTGTGCCATACCTTAACCTTCGTCCGTAGTCTGGTGAATTTCTTTGATTAGGGGAAACCATTTCTTGTATTAAATTCTTTCCTATAATTAAAACAAAAAATTTTTGACAACTTTCTTTTCAAATAATTGTTATATAATGCCTTATAAGGACTGTTTATTTCTATTTCCTGTTCATTATCTTTTTCTTCATCACTATCCAGTCTTATCGTTTATCTCGACTAGATCAAGGAAAATGTCTAATAATATATTGTAATTGTCCTATGCAAACCTAAATTACAAACAAGGATTTTTTTTTCCTTTTTTTTATTCAATAATGATTGCTCATAAAAAAAAAAAAAACATGCTTACATAAACGAACCCATCCACACAAATACGTACACTTTTGTAATTCGCAATGCATTACTGTCTCAGACTTGAACGTCAAATAACGCACATCAGAATTCTTTTTTCTTTACATTGGAAATTGAAATATATATATCATAATAACCGACATCTTTTTTATCTCAATAGTTATTATTATTATTATTATTATTATTATTATTATTATTATTATTATTATTATTATTATTATTATTATTATTATTATTATTATTATTATTATTATTATTATTATTATTATTTCAACAATCCAATATGTTACTGAGCTTGCTGATAGACTATTGAATAGTTTTCTCACTAAATATTGAGGCCACCCTTCATCTCTCCCTTATTGTGAAAAAAAAACGAAAGAAAAACAAATATATTCATGTTTTGTATGACGATTGTAAGGCATTAACTCATTGCCACATATGCACATTAAAGAAAATATTTTGAAAGATTGGAGAAAGCCAACGAGACAATGGCTTGGTTAAGTAAAAATTGGAAATCAAATCACCTGAAATTACATAGAAAAGTCTTATTATATCACGCATATTCCTGTCTAATTTACCTTTTTTTACATAGAATTAAAATCAACAATTAACCATTTTATAATGATGATGAGATTTTAATGCTCAGTTATTTTTCTTTAATTTTATTGCTAATTCTATCACAAGCGCAAGCAATTTTTATTTATTCAAATGCGAAGGAAATACTTCTTAATATGGAAGTCGCTGTACGAGTCTATTGATACCGTAGTGTCTACCTGATCCGGTTTATGATACTAATAGCCAATATCCCCTTTTATTATACGCAATGTTCATAAAAGGAAACATGTATATAAAAATAACTATTCATCTCCTAGTAATGAAGTCTAAGCAATCCATTCCAAAATTTGCTCATTTGCAATTTGCCAGAAAGTTAGACAAGGCTTCACTAAAAACTATCTCCAACTACTTTAATATCCGTCTAGCAAACGGGAATGTTGTGGATATCCATTGGTAAATTTAAAAAGTTACGAATGTTATTGCGATATGTTGAATTGGATATCGCTAACAGTAGTCGTTCTATTGACAGTATGAATGACTGAGATTAGGATTTCTCGCGTTACCAAGGGTCTTATATATAAGCATCTGGAATCTAAAAAAAAAATAAATAAGAGGTATATAAGTTTTGTATGATTATATATAATTGACAATACGAAAATCTACATGGAATAGAAGCAGGCAGTAAAAAAAGGCTGATTGGGAATCGATTTAGAAGCAATCGAGTAAACATTCCGCTTCGTTAATCATTTGGTCTGTACAGAAACAAATGCACAAAAAAAAAAAAAAAAAAAAAATGTCACCTGTATTGTGAAGCATAAGTCGTACTTCCGTAATTTTAATTACCAGGAGCCATCACTGTGTAAATTGCAATTGCAACACACTTTTATTCAACGACAATGATTAGGAATGAAATAAAAGTCTTTGGTGTTCGACTTTCACATTTTAATCAGGTCAGCATTACTCCAAAATCTTTCCTATTTCCTCATCTGTCCATAACCATAAATATATTCTTTGAGGATATTTAATTAGATTTGATTTTGATTAATTAGACCTTTCAATAGCCGTGCATCGAATATAATACTATTTCATATATTGTTACGTCCTTTTATTTGATATGTGTTCCCAGTATGAAATGGAATAATTTAGATTCTACCGAGAGATGAACAACGAGGTAAATTTTGTTTAAACCTAATAATTATATATACAGGAAAAAGTATATCAATAATTATGTATCCATATAAACATGTATATATATATATATATATATATATATATATATATATATATATATATATATATATATATATATATATATATATATATATAAATATATATGTATATATATATATATATATATATATATATATATATATATATATATATATATATATACATATATAAACATTTGTTAAGCTGGAGAATATCTTTAAAACGGAATTAAAACACTGAACAAAGATAACTAAAACATTTTCCTGTCAATTCCCCAAAGAACCTTAGGTATACGCTATGTCATAAAAAATTTTATCCTTCTCAGCGCCAAACAACGTATATATGGCCGGCCGTGGTATGTTTCTAGTGCTATGAGACAACGCATGTGCTAATTATTAATATCACAGAGGTGACAAAGTTATCAACGGCGTCTGTTCTCTATTTCATATAACTCCATTATTTTTCTTTAAATCTAGGTCAGGCTTTCGGGTTATATTACATTTATCATAGTCAAAGAATAGCATTGAAACCCCAAAATATATGTGTGGTACTGTGCTAAAGGGGAAATGTTTGGAAAGGTATCCCTTTATAGAAACTTTTAATTTATAACTCAAAATTATTTAAAAGGCTGAAACTTACTCTTTGAGATTATGCTGATATTATGGAGGCAGGAATTGATAGCAATAATATTGATGATCCAACAAAGGGAAACAAATTATTCTGTAGTAGAGCGGGACAACATATGTGTTATAGATGGAACAACCACATATGAAGAAAATATCTCTTACATAAATAAACTCCATTATAAATTCTAACCAAGTCTAAGGAAAAGTATTATGGTATTAGTAGACCAGGAATAGAGTTTGACCTAAAAATAGCAGTAGGTTATTAATAACTTTTTCTCTCTATCATTTCGTAAGATGTTAATATTTTCAATAACATTTTCCCTTGACAAGCAGTTCCTAGTGTATACATCGTAAGCCCATTCTGAATGATCAGCCATTTCTTCTGTTACGTTTTTCATTATTACAAGAAATTCCTAGTGTAATACGTATTACGTCGGGTATATCTAGGAGATTTTACGCCCAATTTTATGTGAAAAATATATAAAAAAAAAAATTAACGTAGGTTTCGCTATTATGATATCCACGATATTTTGTTTTAATTTTTTTAACCCTGCGTACGTAACCTGGACCCCATTCTGGGACCGGGCGCACCCGCAGAACCATATTTTTCAAGATTTGGAGGGATATCTTAGCTTTTCCCGCTGGGTCGAGGTGTGCGGCATCAGTTTCTGTTGTGATTCGATGGAGAACGGACACGCTAAGTTGAGCTCCAAGAATTCGCTGCCTCATAGCCCTTCAAAGTTTGCTTGGTCACCAGGTAGGTACCTTATTACTGAACAAAGTAGAAACCTCAAAATTGTATACTTTTACATTTTGATAAATATCTCGTAGTGTTATTTATAAAAGTTAATGAAATTTTGAGTTAGTAATGGTGAATAGTGTTGCCACATTGTGAGTGAGTTACCATGAGGCTTTGCTGCCACGTGTGCCGGTGAATAAGTGAAAACTAAAGTGAGTGTTTTTTTTTCTCTTCAGTTTTCGAAGATGCCAAAACTATTCCCGTCCAAGAAGGAAATTGAGGCCCTTTTGGAATTCTATAGTGATGCCAGTGATGCTGAAACCTGTGTGGACAATGCTATCTACCAAAAGTCCGGCGACATGCCCGAGGAAGACTGTGTCACATGGCAGCGACTTTTCCCACTCGCCAAGATCCTTCTATTCAACCTCATTAAACACCTCTTCGGAAACTGTGTCTCCCCTAGGCCTTGCTTCCGATCGTCGAGTGAAGAGAAAGGTGATATCGCCTTCCAAGAGTAGAAAGAGGAACATTTTAGACGACAACGATGAAGATGACGTCGATGTGACCGCAGATGACCTTGACCCCCTTCAGGAGTCCCTCAGGGAGGGCCCCCATCTCATCGTTATTGAGGTCTCAAAGTATTTGGGATACCTCTTTGATACATGAAGAACCCTTTGTGTTGCCTTCAGTCTCAGTGCCTTCAGTATCAGTGCCAGTGCCAGTGACCGATGGCACCGTGAAATTTAGTGCGGTGTTAGTTCCCTCGAGTAATGTGGAGGATGGGGGGTCGGTGCAAATGACGTTGCAGAGTTCTGGAAAGTCATCCCAGTTTCATACATCGTTGAGTGGCACCCCTATGCCATCAGCAAGTGCCGCTCCTGTGCCATCTATCAGTTCCACCACTGTGCTACACATCAGTTCCACCCCTGTGCCATACCCCAATGCCACCCTTATGCCATGACCCAGTGCATCCCCTGCAGCATCACCCAGTGCCACCCCTTATCCAGTGCAACCTCTTACTCCCAATGAAATAAAGAACAGGAAAAGAGCGCGAGGCCCTTTACGCGGCAGTGCTGGGTCCCCGATTGTGTTTTATGACAGAGAAACCTATAGGGCCAAGGGATGGAAATGTTTGGTCATCGGGATCCAAATCCTAGATTGGCCAAGGTTGCAAGCCCCCACGTAGTGCCATCAGGGTCGTTGACCGAGCGAGCAAATAGATTTAGAAATCTGCATGAGCTTTTTGAACTCTTTATTTCTGATGAGGCGTTGGCAGCAATTGCTGTTTATACTAATGATAAGATTGCGGCTTTTAGAGCTAAATATAAAGTTCAAAGAGCCACTACAGAGGATACCGGCATCAGTGAACTAAAGGCTATGATTGACCCTTATTTCCCACCAAGCAAGCGGGACCAAGAGGGTACAGCTCCTAAGCAGTATCCATCACACACCTTCCATAATAGAGAAAGTGAAGACTGATCCACAAATGTTCTACACTGCCACAAAAGGAGGTGCAGACACCTTTGACCAGTTATATGCTAACACTTCTTGCATCAGGAGCACCAGAAGATGGCCTTTGTGTTTTTTCTTCAATTTCATCAACATGATATACACCAATGCATATATCTTACACCAGGTCCAAGCAGCAGGGAAAAAGCCATTGACGAGGCATGCATTTAGGTTGGAGGTGGTTGATCCTCTGACTAGGAGGTGGGCTGTTTACAGGCTCCAAGCAAAGATCTTGCCCAGGGAGCTGAGGTACACCATTGGCTCAGTATTTAATGTGGACCCTGAAATTCCATCAGATACTGACTCTGGAATGGGCACCGAGGTTGGCCAGAATAAGAGGAACAGATGCCACATATGTCCTCGTTCCTCAAACAAGAAATCAAGGGTTTTTCGTGTGCAGTGCAAGAAATATACGCGCCCCGAGCACTATATCATCACTTGCATGAACTGCATTGAAAATTGAGGTAGGAACACAAACTTTTTTAACATTTTCTACAACTTTACAATTATTCAAGTATATTTGGTATCCACATATAATTTTAGTCTTATATTGATTTCTGAGAGAGCAATAGGGAAAATACCTTAGTCAAATGGCCCTCTCAGAAGATTTTTTTTTAGAGTTTTGATTATTCATATTTAGTTTTTTTTTTTTTACTTGTCTTGTATTCTAGTATGTATATGTGGTATCCACATATAATTTGAGGGTCTTATATTGATTCCTGAGAGATCAATAGGGATAATATCTTAAGTTAAATGACCCTTTCAGAAGAATTTTTTTTTTTAGAATCTTTTATGTATTCATATTTATTTTTTTACTTGCTTTGCATTCTAGAATGTATATGTGGTATCTACATATAATTTGAGGGTCTTGTGTTGATTTCTGAGAGATCAATAGGGAAAATGCTTTATGTCAAATGACCCTCTCAGAAGAATTTTTATTTTTTTTTTTTATTTTTCAGAATCTTTTAAGCATTCATATTTATTCGTTTTTACTTGTCTTGCATTCTAGAATGTATATATGGTATCAACATAAAATTTGAGGGTCTTATATTGATTTTTGAGAGAACAATAGAGAAAATACTTAATGTCAAATGGCTCTCTCGGAAGAATTTATTTTTTCGAATCTTTTAAGTACTCATATATAGTTTATTTTACTTGTCATGTATTCTAGAATGTGTATTTGCTATCCACATATAATTTGAGGGTATCATATTGATTTGTGAGAGAGCAGTAGGGAAAATACCTCATGTCAAATGGCCCTCTCGGAAGAAATTTTTGTTTTCTGTCTTTTTGGAATCTTTTAATTAGTCAGATTTACTTTTTTTTTTTTACCTGCTTTGTATTCTAGAATGGTCAATTCACACTTGTGTAAGATATTATGGAAATATTTTAATTTGTAGGTGGATTACAGGGGAAATTTTCAAAGTAGTGATTTTTTCCAAAAATTATTTCCTTTTATTCACCCATGTAACAGATTTGGTGTTTTTAGTCCAGGGGTCTTAAAAAATTGGCATGTATGTTCCCCTATCATCTATTTTGGATATCCAGGTCACCAAAGTATTATAGGTTAAGTGAAATAAATTTATGATCTGTTTTGTCAATGTATATATTTT
>NC_090748.1:45177722-45180222 GCF_036898095.1 Palaemon carinicauda
TTAATATTATGGAGGATGGAATTTATAGCGAAAATATTGATGATCAAGGAAATAAAAAAAAAAAAAGACAATAATAATTGTGTAGTTCAGTATGAGAACATATGTATTACAGATGAAAAAAACTATATAAATTACTGTTGTTAAGTATATGAAGTAAATATCGTCACTTTAATCAACTCCACTGTAAATACAAACCAAGTCTGAGAAAAAGTATTTTGGTATTAGTAGACCAGGAATAGAGTTTGATCATATGCCATGAATGAGATCTAAATACGGACGAAGGTTATTAATCAATTTTTTCTCTTCAACAATTCATAAGATGTTAATATTTACATTAAATTTTCCCCTGACGAACAGTTCCTAGTGTATACATCGTAAGCCCATTCTAAATGTATAGCCATTCCTTATGTTATGTTTTTTCTTATGACTAGGAATTCCTAATGTACAACGCATTTAAAAGTTATTCAAAATCTTCGACATGGTTAAAGGTTTTCCCTTGTTTCGGCGGGGTATAACCAGGAGTTTTTACGACTAAAATTATGTAAAAATTATCGAATAGAACATATTTAACATACTTTCCGCTGTCATAGTATTTTTTTTTCTTTTTTTTTCTTTTTTTTCTTTTTTCTTTAACTGCGTAATTTCCGCGCAACTCCTCTCACTTACTCACGGCTGTTTTGAAAGGGATTTTTAGCAGTTGCGGACCATAAAGACCAGAGTGCTTTTGATCTTTCACTTCGGATCAAATGGAGCAGATGGGGGGAGATGGTGACACTTTATGGGGCACCTTTGCCGCTTGTAATGATTCGGAAGTTTCTAAAAAGGGCGGGGAGGCTTCTTCAATATCTTTGGCTCCCCGAACCCGTGAAAATAGTTTAGCTTTTTCTTGCTAACCTTTTCGCCATTATTTTACGTTTCTTCAGTTAGAATATCTCGTTTATTGAATTTATTTTTCATTCATTTATCACCATGAACATATTTTTTAAAAATGTAATTTCCTTTGTACCTGCATTTTAGTGTAAACACTATTTCAGAGTTTGAAAGTTTTTCTAGAAGTTGGACGGATTTATTAATGAGGTTTCTAAAATAATGTTCTTGGCTGTGTCTTCATTCTCCCTTTTCTCGGAACCTTTATTTTTTTTTTCCTAAGGCAAAAGAGTGCATCGTTCAGTCTTGGACTGTGGCCAGGCTCACATAGCTCCTTTGGTTCCTTCATCTAATATTTATCCATATAACCCGTTGAAATACGGAATAAAAACTGAATTAAAATTTAATAAAATATATATTAACAGTTTCCATCTAGTCCTTAACAGCCTTGGACGACTTTCAGTACTTTAATTAATATCAATGAGGTATAGACATATTTTAGTAACTAATAAATTTTAATAGAAAATCTATTATTTCACAAATTTTGCATTGTGTGAAATAAACTTAGATAAATGATAATGTTGAAAAAGTAACAAATAAACTATGAAACGAGTTGGACGTCAACATTAAAGCATTTACAATTCGTATCGTAGGCACTAATCTGTTTGGATTTCATATCTCCAATCCTCATTTGCTGGTTTTGTAATCCTCCATCTACGTTGGAATTCAATCTTAGATATCAGGTTTACTGTCCAATATTTCCGGATTGTGTGAGGTGTTAAACGAAAAAAGGCCCTTAATTTAGAGAAATATCACGAGAAATATACTAAAATATATGCCAATGACTTTAAACTCCCATTTATGTTTGCTGTAAACTTGATAAACATACTGAACAAGATGAATTTGAAATTCACTCTCTGGTTTTCAACCAGTGAGGACAACATAAGTAAAGGGAATTTTCTTGAGGACCAAAGAGGTATGATTCAGGGACGCTGAACATTAGCTGCTAGCTGCTAGGGATTTTTTAGTTTCTGACTCCTTCCCTTCCAGTCGCTAATCGAGGGCATTGGTTATAATCTCATCAATATCTTCATTCTTTTCCATTGTCATGAACTTATGCTGAACCTATTCCAGAACCCTGTTTCCTGCAGTATTCTTATGTGCTAGAGCTCATTCCATGCCAAAGGATGAGTGGCAATATTAATCAATTAATCAAATCAGAATTACAAAGGAAGAAAAAAAGCTATTACGGATCTATTTGACACAGTTTGAAATTATATGAGTAAACTATCACCATTTTCTGAACAGCTGGCTGGGGGATTCATTCATTACTTTCCAAAATATCACATAACGAAACTACTTTATTCTGCCATGTAGTGATAATGCCCAGCACATGTAAGGGCCATAATAATGTCTTAGTGAGGAATTTTAGAAAAGGTTTAAAAATTTATGGGTTCATGCTGACAGACTTCAAATGGGCGAGGCCAATGTAACTTGATAAAAAAAAAATTAAGAAATATGTTCTCTCCGCATCACCTTCCGGTAGCAAAAATTAGGTTTTGGGAAATCCTGTCTTATACATTACTAAGGCTTTTACTGAAGAACTAGAGATATAAAATTTTTGGCGAACTCC
>NC_090748.1:45185222-45187722 GCF_036898095.1 Palaemon carinicauda
TTGGTATTATTATATCAGGAATAAAGTTTTATTTCATGCCCTGATGGAGACCTATTAATCACTTTTCTCTAGACAATTCATAATATGTTAATATTTGCATTAATCTTTCCTGTTGACAAACAGTTCCTAACATTGTAAGCCCATTCAAGAAATATAGCCATTCCTTCTCTTATGTTTTCCCTAAATAATTACAATGAATTCCTAGTGTACTACGTATTATGTCGGGGTATATCTGGAAGATTTTACACCTAATTTTATGTAAAAAAAAAAAAAAAAAAAAAAATGTCTCACGTACGGCTCGCTGTCATGATATCTACAATTAATTTGAGTGCAACACCTCTCACTTACTCCCAGCTGTTTTGAAATGGATTCTTGGCAGTTGCGGACCATAAAGACCAGAGTGCTTTTGATCTTTCACTTCGGATCAAATGGAGCAGATGGGGAGAGATGGGTGCACTTTATGGGGCACCTTTGCCCCTTGTAATGATTTGGAAGTTTCTAAATATGGCGGGGAGGCTTTTTTAATATCCCCGGCTCCACAGACCCGTGAAGGTAGTGTAGCAATTTCTTACTATCCTTTTCACGAGGATTTTACGTTTCTTGCGTTGAAGTATCTCTTCTAGGGCATTTATTGGTATTCATTTATGACAATGAAAATATTTTTTTAATTTTATTTTCATTCTAAATGCACTTTTGTACCAACAATATTTCAGAGTTTAACTTTTTTTTTCTTAAAGCCGGATGGATTTATTAGTGAAGTTTCCAGAGTACTGTTCTTGGTTGTCTTTTCATTCTCCCTTTTCTCCGAGACTTTATTTCTAAGGCGACAGAATGCATGGTTCAATCTTGGACTGTGGTCAGGCTCATATATCTTTTTTTCTGGTTCCTTTGTCTAGTATTTATCCAAATAACCAATGAAAATACGAAATAAGAACTGAATTAAAATGTTATAAAATTTATAATCACACATTCCATCTAGTCCTTAAAAACATTGGATGACTTTTAGTACTTTAACTAAATATCAATGAAATAGAGACATATTCTTTTAATGATTAAATTCTAACAGAAAAAAAAAATAGTTTCAATATTTTTGCATAATCTGAAACAATCTTAAATAAATGATAATGTCGAAAAACTAAAAAAAATTAACTATGAAACGAGGTAGCTACTAATCAGTTTGGAGTTTTTATCTCCACTCCTCCTTTCATGGTTTCGTAAACCTCTATCTGCTTTGGCTTCCAATCTTAGATGCCCGGTTTAATTAGTAGAAATTCATGTGTGAATATAATACAAAGTTATCAATCCTTGTGGTATACCATACTCTTTGGCCGTAGTCTTTGGTAAATTTCCCTCACTATGTGAAACTTTTTTTTTTTTCGTATTCAGTTTTTCTTGTAAATTATATAAAAAATCTGCATAGATTTTTAATTCGCAAGCAATGGTTATGTACTATATTATAAAGACAATATTTGTTTTTATTTCCTTTTCGTGGTCTCTCTTCTTCACTACTATCCACACCTATCCTTTATTTCGGCAATATCAAGGAAAAGATCAAATAATATATTCTAATTGTCCTACCAAAACGCATTTTACAAACAAGGAAAACCATTTTAATTTTTAATGAAATTTTATTCACTGATGATTGCTGACTACAAAAAAACAAGCATACACAAACGAACCTATAAACGCAAATCCATACACTTTTCAATTCACAATGCATAAATGCCTCAAACTTGTAACTTAATTATTCTTTTTTCTCACGTTGAAAATTTAAATCTCACTTTAATGATAACTGGCTTGGTATATGGATAGATTAATTATTAGGAACTATCTTGAATTGACTCGCACAGAGAGCAATACGATAAGTAAAGAATAGCTAATAGATATTATTATTATTATTATTATTATTATTATTATTATTATTATTATTATTATTATTATTATTATTATATATTTTTTCTCTATCACAGTCTTTCGACTGGGTGCTACTTATAGTGTATGATTCCTGATTGCATCCTGCCTCCTTAAGAGTCCATCACCTTTCTTATTGTGTGTGCCGTCCCCAGTATCACACTCTATTACATGAGTCCTGGAGCAGCTTCAGCCTCCAGTTTTACTATATCCCTTTTCAGGGATCTTAGGATTGTGCCTAGTGTTCTTATGATTATGGGTAACATTTCCACTAGCACACCTCATATGCATATCTTTATTTTCCGGTCTTCATACTTATCCCTTTTCTTCTTTTTTCTCTTCAACTCTGGAGTCCCATGGTGCTGGGATATCAATGAGTGATACCTTCTTCCTGATTTCTCCAATCAACGTCGTGTCTGGTCTATTTGCACGTATCACCCTATCTATTCTGATACCATATTCCCTGAGGATCTTTGCTTGACATTTTCCTATCACTCCCTCAGGTTGGTGTCCTTACCACTTATTATTGCTAGGCTACATTGGAGAGCTTTTGCTACTGAATCATGCCTCTTTTTACACTGGTTATTTG
>NC_090748.1:45192722-45201141 GCF_036898095.1 Palaemon carinicauda
ACATAAATATATATATATATATATATATATATATATATATATATATATATATATATATATATATATGTATGTATATGTATATATACATATATATATATATATATATAATATATATTATATATATATATATATATATATATATATATATACCCAGTATATATGTGTATATATATATATATATATATATATATATATATATATATATATATATATATATATATATATATATAAATACCCAGTATATATGTGTATATATGTATATATATACACACATATATATATATAACCAGTATATATGTGTATATGTATATATATATATATATATATATATATATATATATATATATATATATATATATATATATATATATATATATATTTATATATATATATAAATATATATATATATATATATATATATATATATATATATATATAATATATATATATGTATTATTACAAAGGTTCTCTTGTGTAGAGTAAATATCCCAGCTTATTTATAGTTTTATTTATATTTCATATACTGTTTTCATTTTTGCATTGAGGAGATGACACCCATTCCGTAAAATGAGCCTCTCTCATGTCGATATAAGTATTTTATGTAAATTTCGTAGATTTCGTAAATTTCATTATATTATATTGATATATGTGAATTTACGTATTTCCTTAACAATTAACTTTTTTTTCATGTATGTTTGCTAGAAATTCTTACATAGTCTATTTGAAAGTGTTGAAGATATCGTTTGAGATAGGAGCATGGGCTTAGGTAATGTTCTTTTTTTATTTTATGATGTTTGAGATAGAATCTCAGAATATGTGCTTCGGAATATTTTTTACCACGTGCATTTAAATAGAAAGTTCGCGAACGCCAGACAAGATGATGTCATTTTTTTTTCCGTGGACAATAGTTGGGCGGACCTAGCTGGGAAGTCATCTCGCGGATGCGTTGGTATATATCTAAGAGTTACCTGAAAGCCCCCTGATTCACCTCGCTGCATTTTTATGTAGTATGAACTTCTGACGCCCTTAAGCAGAGCCCACGCTTCCCAAATACGTTGGAACCTTCTGGAATTCGCCGAATCACACATAAAAGTTTACCAAGGTTAGGTTACCCTCAGAGACAGACATAGAGATGGAGATGAAACTACTGCCTGAAAATAGCTTCTCTCTCTCTCTCTCTCTCTCTCTCTCTCTCTCTCTCTCTCTCTCTCTCTCTCTCTCTCTCTCTCTCTCTCTCTCTCACAAACACAAGTTATATAGTGTATTTGTCGAAAGTGTTTAATGCGTTTCAGTGTGTCCTCTCTTAAGTAACTCTGTGCCCCAAAACAAATCGTGTGTCAAAGAAATACGCAAGACTAAAAGGTGATTTTGAATTCATTGTAATATGGTGAGTGTTGTCATTGTAGTACGCTTTTTGTAAACAGCCCTGTAAGCAGGATAGGTTTGTGAAGTGATCTGGTTAATTATTATTCATTACAAGTCAAACTTAAACATTGTATTATTTCAAAATTATTCCAAGCATTTGTATTGTTTTCATTGCATTATTTTTTTCTTATGTTAAGGTTTATTTAGATAAAATAGTTCAAGTCAAGTTATCATATAATTTCAGATCTTACCCTTTATTTCTTATTCTAAGTTTTATTCAGAATCACTTTTTCCGCGACTTAATTTTATTATATAAATTCTTTTCAAAGTGTTGGAGCTTATATAGAAGATTTTTATGTTTTTATAAAGAGTGTATTATTCCAATCATCATTATTTGGAACCAGATTCCCCTCGATTCCTGTTAAGAACCACAATGAGTGTTAAATAGGTTCCAATAATACTTACGAGTAATTACCCAGTTTAATTTGAGTGTTCTAAGAGACCTGTGGATATTCTGAGATTTATATATTGCTGTCTGGAAGTTATTTAACGGTATCAGAATTCGTGTATTAATGTTTTCAAGGGAAACAGTTTTAATGTAAAAGCAAATAAGGTACTTCGGAATTCGAGAGGTTCATTAACTTGCCAGTCGTAGTATATATGATATTAAATTTTATGTTCCCAGTCACGAGTCGTTGTTTAATATACTTTTTAGCTTCCAGTCCACGGGAGCCATATCATATAATATTATATATATATGTATATATATATATATATATATATATATATATATATATATATATATGTATATATATATATATATATATATATATATATATATATACATATATATACATATATATATATATATATATATATATATATATATATATATATATATATATATACATATATATATATATATATATATATATATATATATATATATATATATATATATATATATATATATATATATATATGATTCTCCATGAATGATCGGAAGACAGTAAGAATTAATTTTATCTAAAAAAAACTCTCGCCAGAAGTAATTAACAACCGCGGTTTTATCAATGGGAATTTCTTTGCAGTCGGGCACCCATTGAAGTTATAAAATACTTCCAATCATTATCATCTTATAAACTTTCTTCCTTTAAAACTACTGAGTATAAGCAAATGTGAAATATTTATTCATTTTTTTTTTAAAGAAATAGAATGTTTTTTTTAATGATCTCATCCCACTTACCCAAGTTTGTTGTCTGAGATTTCCAGTCGCTGTTCGTGGGCGTTGGTTCTAATCTCATCATCTGTAGCGCAGCTCCAGGGGCTTGCGCCTGCCCAATCAGAAATAGTCCATTGACTCCTCATCCAACCATACAAACGAGGCATGTAACGTCACGACGTTGAAGTCGTTTCAGGCATTTCATTCTGCAAATGAAATAATTACAATAATATTTTCATCCTGCTTTACAGATAAAATGTCAACAGACCTAAATTAAAATTAAATTACACTTATATTACGACTTACAAAAAACAATAATAAGTATATTACAACAAAACCAATCAAAACAGAAAAAAATTGAATTTGAATAGACCAGTTTATTACAAATGGAATTGATTAATCAATACAGTTACTTACTCCAAGTTATTAAGTTGGAGGGCGCAGTCTCATTCTAAATTATTAACGGCGATCTCGAAAAGAGAACCGCCCAGTTCCAGGCTTCATGATCAAGTGTAAAACAACGATTCTTTGCACAGATTTTCGCTTGTTAAAGCATTCGTCCAGTACCTAGTTTGGCAACTAAACGACCCCAAATTTTATAATTGGCTAGTTCAATAATGGAAATAGAGGGACATGATTCATGTCTGTTTACATCATCTTCATTATTTTTCATTGTCCTGAACTGATGCTGAACCCATTCAAGAATCCTTCCTGTTGCAGGCATCTCATGTGCTAAAGCCCTTTGCATGCAAAATGATGCATGGCAATATTAATCAGTCAATCAAATCAGATTTATAAGGAGGGAAAAGGGTCTTACAGATCGATTTGACACAGTTTTTCAACTCTTATGAGTAAACTATGATCATCCTCTGAACAGCTGGGGGTTGGGTTCATCACTTTCCAGAACTTCACAAAACGCTACAACAGTTTTCTGCAAGGCTGTGTTGCTGCCCAGCACATGTGAAAGCCCTAATAATGTCCTTGTAAGGAATTTGAGAAGAAGTTTTAAGATTTGTATGTTCATAATGACTGATTTCAAATATGAGAGGCCAGTGTTATTTGATAAAGAAAAAAAAATTAAGCAATATGTTCTCTCAGCATCAGCTTCCATTAGCTGAAATGAGGTTGTGTGAAATCCTTTCATATATAGTGCATCACTAAAATTTACACTAGGTAGTAGGTTGGCCAGGGCATCAGTCACCTGCTGAGACTCTGCCGCTAGAGAGTTAATGGAACTTTTGATTGGCCCGACACTAGTACATTAGATCATTCTCTCTGGTTACGGTTCATGTTTCCTTTTGCTTACACACACAGCGAATAGTCTGGCCTACTCTGTACTTCTTCTCCTCTGTCCTCATACACATTACAACACTGAGATTGCCGAACAATTTGTCTTCACCCAAGAGGTTACTTCATTGTAATTGTTTAGGGGCCACTCTCCACATGTTAAGGGTAGAAGTGACTCTTTAGCTATGGTCAGCAGCTCTTCTAAGAGAAGGACACTCCAAAATAAAACCATTGTTCATTAGTGTTGGGTAATTACATAGCCTCTGTACCCTTTTATTCAACTTTCTTGGATTAGGGTTTTCTTGCTTGAGGGTGCGTTCGGGAACGCTTTTCTGCCTTATTTCTCTTCCAATTGTTTAGTTAAAGTGTTTATAATTTTCATAGGAGATATTTATTTTAATGATCTTAATCTTCTTAAAAATCTTATTTTTTCTTGTTTCCTTCCCTTACTAGGGTATTTTCTCCGTTGGAGCCCCTGGGCTTATAGCATCCTGCTTCTCCATCTAGGGTTGTAGCTTAGCAAGTGACAATAATAATAATAATAATAATAATAATAATAATGATAATAATAATAATAATAAAGAGCTACAGTATGCAATTTCTTTCCCAGACAATGAAGAAAAAAAAGAGAAGAGTTAGACTCAACCAGGTCGATCTTGAACAATTCTCATGAGCTACTTTGCCAAGCACTCATGAGTAAAGGATAGAAAATATATTATGCACCAGGATATTTACGGAATTCAAAAACAACCCAAAATGTGGCCTTCTCTTGTTATTGTTTTTATTAATGTCGAAATATGAGATTATTTATATTTGTATAAATATTCAGGAAATAAAGGTTCCTACGAATTTTACTTGTTCTGTTTTTTCTTTGTAGTTTTTCACATATGCCGCATGATTAACTTAAGGATAAATATAATCGATAATAATCAAGCAAATATATTATTTTACTTTTAGAAGGTATTAATAAACATATATAGTTATAATATTAGATCACAATGTAATGGGATTTAAATGGTAAACATATTTCTTGTAAATCATGGTATGCCTCTAAAGGACTATACTATTTATGTCACCTATGGGAAATATTCCTCAATGGCAAATAATCTTTGAATTGGCAATTAAGTAATAAAATTTCCTTTATTAATCCTATTTACAAATAATTTCCCATTTTTGTTGCTCATGAACAAGGAATGCGACGATTTTTACATTCATTATTGGACTGCTTCTTAATTCCTAGACTACAAAGTTGTTGTTGTACTCTGACAGTAATCAGGAAAACAGATAGGTGCTCACAGGTTGAAAAGATTTGGAACCGGCTTTGACCATAAACGTGATTATTTCACTAGAGCCAAGTTTTTAATTCATAAAATTCCTCGTCTCTCGGGAAACAGCAGGAAATAGAAAAATATAAGGTTATGAGCGTTCAATTTTATGCAACATAACATAGTTTTATTTTCAAATTTTATTTTATAGAATACATGGAGTACAATTAGGGGAACGTATTCTTTATTTTTTCAGATATGAGAAATCCTCGTTCTTATCAAAATTGTAAATCATTACTTCTCCTTGATCTAAAAAGCTGACCTTCATAAAAAATATGATTCTCTAGTATCTTATGAACTCTTCTGAAATAGATTAGGTCATTTTAATTCCGCGTTAATCAGTTAATTTATAAAACCTGATTCAAGCTATAGGTGCCATTACATCAATAAATTAAATTTTTTTCTTTCAGATTTATATATATATATATATATATATATATATATATATATATATATATATATATATATAAATATATATATATATATATATATATATATATATATATATATATATATATATATATATATATATATATATATATATATATGTATTATAGCCACGAAAGGAAAAAATGAAAAAGACTTGATTGGAGTTAGTACTTTTATCCTCTCAGGACATTATCAAACTCAGCATTGCTGAGTTTGATAATTTCCTGAGTGGATGAAAGTACTAACTCTAATCAAATCTTTTCATTGCTGAGTTTGATAATGTCCTGAGTGGATGAAAGTACTAACTCCAATCAAGTCTTTTTCATTTCTCCTTTCGTAGCTATAATACATTTTATATTCATCACGTGTCAGCTTTCGTGATTTCTACACACACACACACACACACACACACACACACACACACACATATATTATATATATATATATATATATATATATATATATATATATAGAGAGAGAGAGAGAGAGAGAGAGAGAGAGAGAGAGAGAGGAGAGAGAGAGAGAGAGAGAGAGAGAGAGAGAGAGAGAGAGAGAGAGAGAGAGAGAGAGAGAGTGAGAGAGAGAGAGAGAGAGATAGATAAACTATTCCTTTATCAATTTTCTTAAAACAAATAGTTTTATATGATGTGACATGTGATATGGTAAGTCACTCAGTACATCAACTGTATTTAAGCAAAAAAAAATTTTAAAATACAAAAATCTTTATAAATAATTATATATATTCAATAAGAATCATTTGTTTTAGATCTTGAAAATATTAATTTTACAATAGTTAACAAATATTCATTTTTAATGCATTCAATTTTTCAAGCTAGAATATTCACTGTTTTAGCTCAGCATCATAGAATATAATACACCCATTTATGCAATCAAACAAGATTCATATATATATATATATAGTATATATATATTATATATATATATATATATATATATATATATATATATATATATTTATATATATATATATATATATATATATATATGCATATATATATATATATATATATATATATATATATATATATATATATACATACTTATATATATATATATATATATATATATATATATATATATATATATATATATATATATATATATATATATATATATATATATATATATATATATATATATATATATAAATATGTATGTATATATATAAATTCTGTTATCGGTATATACAAGTAAATACATGTTTATTTGTTATATTGCACAAGTTAACAAAAAGATGAGCTTTTAGCACTTGTTGGAGAATTGGAAATGTTACTCAACTATGTACACCTGTTTGTGGTAGCTCAAGTCGAACTGATAACAGCCCAATTTCCATAATTCCCATATTATCTAAATTTTTTTAAAGCCTTTTGGCAAAACGTCTTAATAGGTTTACTCAAGGTAATCATCTGTTCCCTAGCTTGCAATTTTGTTTTCCTAAAGGTGTTGGAACATATGATGATCTTCTTACAATCTGCAATCCTGAACAGAGATCTCTTGATTGTGGTCAAAAACTTCATATATTGGCCTTGATTTTATTGCTGCCTTTGACTGTTTTAATCACGAGCACCTTGTTTTCAAACTGAAACAGTTGAGACTGGGCCGGTCTTTTCCTAGGAGTATCATTGAATTTCGAGGTAATAGATCGCATAGATTTTTTATGGACACCATAGCGAGTATAGGAATGTGATATCTGGTGTTCCTCGAGGTAAGTGTTCTTGGCCAATTACTTTTCCTACTACGAGTATATACACATGGCATGTTGTCTGGCTTAGAAAACAAGGTTGTTGCATATGCTGTTGATGCTACTCTCTTTACATCTATTCCGTCTCCAAAAGGTAGATTTGGGGTTGCTGCATCCCATAATAAAGTTTTAGCTGAAATTGGTGGATAGAGCAAATTATGGGGTATGAAGTTGAATCCTAACCAAACTCAAATATGATTGTAAGTAGTCAAGGAAAGTGGCTCCTCAACATCTGCATTGATGACTCTTAAAATTTTAGGTGTGATTATCGACACCCGAATCTACTTTTGAGAATAACATAAGGTCTGTGTCTTTTCCATTTGCCCATGGAATTGGTTTATTGAGAAAGTCTTTTAAGAATTTCGGTG
Organism: Palaemon carinicauda; assembly: GCF_036898095.1. Classification (NCBI taxonomy): domain Eukaryota; kingdom Metazoa; phylum Arthropoda; class Malacostraca; order Decapoda; family Palaemonidae; genus Palaemon; species Palaemon carinicauda. Next base: position 45,200,481 of record NC_090748.1, read on the forward strand.
ATGGATCTACTCTGAAGAAGTGTTTTAATTCTTTCCTTCTACCTTATTTTAAGTATTGTTCTCCTTTCTGGTCTTCAGCTGCTGATTCTCATCTTAATTTGTTCGACAGGAACTTAAGGTCTGTTAAATTTCTTATTCCTGATCTAGATATTAATATCTGACAACGTCGTTCAATCAGTTCATTATGCATGTTGCATGAGATTTATTTGTATTTTTTTACAATCCTTTACATCCAAATCATCCCGGACAGTTCCATCCTGTTCGTAATCCTAGGCCTGCATGTAATTCTAATAGTCAAGCCTTCTCCATCATGATTTTCAATACTACACAGTATTCAAGAAGTGTTATTCCAGCTGAGACAAAGTTGTGGAATGATCTTCCAAATCAGGTAACTGAATCAGTGAAACTTCAAAATTTCAAACTTTCAGCAAATGTTTTTCTGTTGAACAGGCTGGCATAAGTCTTTTTATTGTTTATATATGAAATATCTGTTTTAATGGTCTTAATTGTTTTATTAAATATCTTAATTTAATTATTCATTATATATATATATATATATATATATATATATATATATATATATATATATAGTATATATATATATATATATATATATATATGCACATATATATATATATATATATATATATATATATATATA
>NC_090748.1:45216641-45224141 GCF_036898095.1 Palaemon carinicauda
ATCACTACCCCTTTTCAATAAAATAGAGCAAATTCCGTCATGGCCAATTCCATTTTTAAGTTTTTTAATCAACCTTTTTAACGTATCTAATGATATCTTAATGTTGAATTTTCTGTTATTTATTCAATATTCATTTAATTTCAATAGTAGCTCATTTTCTGGGAGTTCATTTGAACTGTTTAAATCAAACGATAGAAATTTATCATTAAAAATCTGTATTATATTTTCTATATTATTTTCCCCATCAATTATTTCTGATTGTTTCGCTTTGTTATTCTTTTTCCGTACATCCCCCCAGAATTGTTTCATATATTTGTCCTCAAATTTTTCTTGAATCGATAAAGACCTCTCAGCAAATTCATTTTTCTTACATTCATTTAATGCCTCTTTGAATATTTTGCGACTTCCCCTCATTTGATCAAAATCTGGGCCCGCATATATTTTTCCTGACCGCAACCACTTTAAATATTCCATTCTGGCAGTTTTGTGTTTACATTTTACATTACGATTCCATCCAGGTATCACTTTATATTTACATTTTCTCTTTATTGCCCTTGAGTAAAGAGAGCTTTCCTCTTTTACAGACATTGCAAGTGCAGAGTAAAAACAATCAATTTCCCTGAGATGTTTACAATCTCTACAACTCAAAGAACAGCAGTCAAATGATGCATTACTTACAAAGCTACCCACTCTAGACATCACATTTGCTCCAATAAGACAAAGTTCATTTGAAGAAAGTTTATGTATATATATATAACGGATTTTGAGCGAAGCGAAAAATCTATTTTTGGGTGAGATGGCCATGTCGTCCTGATGGAAGTTCCTATTGGGTAGCTTCCTAGGGTATATTACAACTACGGTGATATTCCCAGAGAATTTACCTTAAGGTACCAGAATTCTAACTCCTGGAGCGAATATCCCTCGTGAAAGAGATATCGCGACATATCAGAGGACGTATTCTTGACACGCCACATGGCAATCTGCACCCCGAACAGAGATTACGTATCGCAGGGGTCAATTGGCAAGAAACGAAATCGGGAAAGAAAAAGGGGGAGCCGCTCCCAAGGCTCCCTATTCTCCCGTTTCGTAAGCGTGCCTGGCGCCAATCCTGGCGCCATCTGTATTCCTTGTAGCGTACACGAGGTGCTACAGATACTGTATGTAGGGAGGGGTCCTACAGCCCTTTCATAGAAAGGGAAGGGCGGGTCCATCAGGACGACATGGCCATCTCACCCAAAAATAGATTTTTCGCTTCGCTCAAAATCCGTTTTTTGGGCTCAAGCCATGTCGTCCTGATGGAAGTATACCAGAGCATTACTGTATCTGTGGATTCTCGGAACATGCCGTACTCCCCGGAGGTAATTTTTCCCCGGTCGACTAGACCTAGAGACCTAAGATGTTACCGTTATACATCTTTTCAAATAACTATAACCATGTTAGAGCTTCCTGCCCCCTACAGGGAAGAGTCCTACTAGACCCTGGAAAAGTCTCGAAGAGTACATATACCTATGTATGAATACCAGGCAAGCTAATATAGTGGTCTCACCCTATATTAAGTAAAGCATAGTTTGTAAAGAACCCCTGCGTCAATATGAAATATCGACCAGTTCTCCGCACAATACTTGTATTGGACAAAGGTTTATATCCGCATAGGAAGAAACTTGTAAAACCGCCACCGTCCCTTTATGGACGGAGTCCTCCCGTTAAGGGAAAGCAAAAACCAATGCAACATAGCTTGCATAAAGGAACAATTCTATTAGAATTATCCCAGATAAAGTACATAGAATGAATGCTCAATTATACTAATAAATTGACACAGGTGAAGGAGACGCAAGCTTCTCAAGAACAAGTTTATTGACAGACAATAAATAGACAGGTTAACAACAATTATATAAATATATAAGAAGAGGATAACCCAAAACTTTAAGCATAAGTATGGTAGTAAACCGAACTTGTTTATCTGAAAGAGAAAAAACATTAATGCCACTTTTAAGATACCGAGGTATCAAAGTCATAAAGTCTGTATTACAAATCAATCACATTAGCGTTAGAAACGCTCGGCACACATGTCTGCACTTATGCTAGGTTCACCTTTGGAAATGGAACAGTCTATTTGGGCAACTCAGTGCCCTCACTTAGTTTGTAGTAAAGTATGTAACTACACACTCACCCTGGAATTAATCGTCCCAATTAAAACCACTGTTCCTCGCAGAGTTAAACAGTAGGGTTAACGACGCGACCCACTGCCACCACAGATCTCTTTAGTTCCTCTACTTGCCTCGCATAGTGGCGAAAGAACACTCTGGAAGACTTCCAGCCAGTGTATGAACGGAGATGTTCAAAATCCATACAATTAAAGAAATTTAAGGATGAGGCAGCTTTCCTTGTATCGTGACCTGCGGGTGTACTGTCAGGATCCGCTCTGCGAATAAAAAATGTGATTTTCGCTCTGAGTTGATTAAGAGATAAATTTGAGCCTCATGTTTCTCCCCTGAATAGTTGACCACCCTTGAAGTCTGAAGTTCTATGAAGATAGACCTTTCGGCATTCTACTGGACATAGAGATGCATCTTCTTTCAGAGGGCAGATTCTCCAGGGACCCCACCTGTTGGTGGGTAACTCATTCTTGGCGAGAAATGTAGGATCCGGAAACAGGTTCAGTTCTCCCCCATCCAGGAACTGAACACGACCTGCCTCTCTCGAGAGGGCTACAATCTCACTAACCCTGGCCCCGGACGCGAGTGCAAATAGGAAAATAACTTTTTGTGTCAAATCCTTTAACGCACACTCCTCATTGCTCAACAGAGAAGCGAAATGAAGAACTTTGTCTAAAGACCATGAAATGGGCTTTGGAGGTGCTGAAGGTCTGAGCCTAGCGCAGGCTTTCGTTACTTTATTAAAGATCTCGTTACCTAGGTTGACCTGGAAGGCATATAGAATGTGTCTCATCAAAGCAGACTTACACGCCGAAATCGTGTTAGCTGCCAACCCCTGACCATAGAGGTGGATGAAGAAAGATAAGCAGAAGTCTGTCGAGATCTCCTGTGGATTCTTTACCTTGACAAAGGCCACCCATTTTCTCCAAGCTGACTCATATTGCCTTCTAGTAGATTTGCCCTTATATTCCTCTAGGAAGTCTATGCTGGCTTTCGAAATCCCCAAACGCTTTCTCACCACTAGGGAGAGAAAATCATGAGCTGCAGGGTCCGGGTTTTCTGTAATGAAGCGCAGACAGTCGACTTCTGGACTCGCTGGGTCAGAACTGGATCTGGTAGCGGTACAAACTTCAGCCGCAGTTCCAATGCCAGGGGGAACCATATGCTGTTCGGCCACTTGTGGGCCACTATTGCCGCTACCCCCTTGAAGGATCTCAGTTTGTTGAGGACCCTCAACAGAAGGTTGTGAGGAGGGAACAGATAAATCCTGGACCATCTGTTCCAGTCGAGGGACATCGCGTCCACTGCTTCCGCTAAGGGGTCCTCATACGGGGACACGTACAGGGGCAACTTCTTGTTGTCTTTCGTCGCAAAGAGCTCTACCTGCAGTTCTGGGACTTGATTCAGAATGAAGGAGAATGACCCTGCGTCTAAGGACCATTCCGACTCTATCGGTGTGAACCTGGATAGAGCGTCCGCTGTCACATTGCGGACTCCTTGAAGGTGAACTGCCGACAGGTACCACTTCTTCTTTTCCGCCAATCGGAAGATGGCCAACATCACCTGGTTGAGAGGTGGTGACCTCGATCCCTGTCGATTCAAGCATCTCACAACTACCTCGCTGTCCATCACCAACCTTATGTGGATCGAGTGATGCGGGGAGACTTTCTTTAAGGTAAGGAGCACTGCCATAGCTTCTAGAAAGTTTATGTGAAAGGTCTTGAATAGCTTGGACCAAGTCCCCTGGACTTTTTTCCGATGAGAGTGACCTCCCAATCCCTCCTTCGAGGCGTCTGAGTGAATCGTCACCGACGGGGGAGGTGGCTGAAGAAGAACCGACTTCTTTAGATGTCTGGCTTGGGACCAAGGCCTGAGAAGAGTACGTAGCCGAAGCGGAACTGGTCTTCTCAGATCTCTTCGCGCGTTTGATGCATAACTTCTCCAAACTCCGGTTGCATCCTTTAGCTGTGCTCTTAGCACTGGGTCTGTCACCGAAGCAAACTGGAGAGAGCCCAGTACCCTCTCCTGTTCGCGTCTTGATATCCTTTCGGAATCTAGAAGTCTCTTGACAGAACCTGCTATCTCCTTCCTTTTCTTCGCCGGGATGGAGAAACGGTGTGACATTAGGTCCCAGTGGATTCCCAGCCACTGGAACTTTTGAGATGGAGAAAGTCGAGACTTTTTCTTGTTGATCTTGAAGCCTAGATACTCTAGGAACTGGATCACTTGACTGGAAGCTTGCAAGCATTCTGTCTCGGATGCTGCCCACACCAGCCAGTCGTCCAGGTAGGCTACCACCTGAATTCCCTTTAGGCGTAATTGTTTGAGAGCTACGCTCGCAAGCTTCGTGAAAATCCTTGGGGCTATATTTAGCCCGAGTGGCATGGCTCTGAAGGCGTATAGTCTTCGTTGTAGCCTGAACCCTAGGTAGGGGGAGAGTCGACGGTTGATTGGAACGTGCCAATAGGCGTCTGACAAGTCTATAGAGACGGAAAATGCCCTCTTGGGCAGTAAGGTCCTTATGTCTTGCAGTGTTAGCATCTTGAATTTGCAATTCACTATGAACTTGTTGAGTGGCAACAAGTCCAAAATGACTCTGAGCTTTTCCGAGTCTTTCTTGGGAACACAAAACAGCCTCCCTTGGAATTTGATGGACTTCACCCTTCGGATCACTTTTTTCTCCAACAGTTCTTGAACGTACTCCTCCAGAACGGGGGTGGAGTGTTGGAAAAACCGAGGACACGGGGGTGGAGTGCTGTACCAGCTCCAGCCCAGTCCGTTCTTGAGTAGGCTGTGGGCCCAGGGATCGAAGGTCCACCGATCCCGAAAATTCTGACTGCCCTTCGAACGTTGGGGTGAATGCCGTGGACTGTGTCGACACAGCCTGGGGTACCCACTGGAAAGTGGTCGGGGTTGGTGCCACCATCTGGGGCACTGAAGGCAATGGCAATTGCAGTTGCTGTTGCTGTCTAAGAGGCTTGGCTGGCCGAGACGGTAGCCTAGTCCTCATAGTCTTCCTCTCTGGTAGAGGACCCTCATCCGGGGAAGACTTTCTTTTGTTAGCCAGGGCCCACTTCTGGAGAAGGTTTCTATTCTCCAAGGCGGCCTTATCAACAACTTCTTTGACCAATTCGGTAGGGAAAAGGTCTTTGCCCCAAATGTTGGAGGAGATTAGTTTCCTTGGCTCGTGCCTCACCGAAGCCGAGGTGAACACGAACTCCCACACAAGCTCTCCTTGCCTTGACGAAGCTATAGAGATCCTTCGTCACTGTGGCCAGATGAGTCTTGGCCACTACCATGAACATTTCATGGACCTTGGGGTCACTTGCCATCGTCTCAAGAGTAGTCTGAAGAGACATTGAGGCAGCCAGTCTTTCTTTTGTCTAGAGCTCTCTTCGCAAAAGAAAGTCAGACAGCTTAGGGAGGTCCTCGCCGAACTGACGTCCGGCAATATCAGCCTCCAACTTCCCAACTGAGAACATAAGATGGACGTCCTTCCAGTCTTTGTGGTCCATAGGCAGGGCCAGCGACAAGGGTTTACACTCCTCCAGGGAGGGGCAAGGCTTGCCGGCCTCGACTTCTTTTAGTACAGCCGCAAACCCTTTCTGTAAAAAGGGGAAGGCTCTAGCAGGAGAGGACACAAAGGAAGGGAGCTTCTTGCTCAATGCAGCTACCTTTGAGTTTGAGAAGCCCCTTTCTTTCATCGAGGATGAAAGCGAAGCTTGAGCCTTAGCATGGTCCATCACTATGACCTCCTTCAGCTCTGTCTCCTCCTTTGAAGCTGGTTCCTTCCTCAGCCGGACGTAACAATCCGGATATGACGCCTTGCTGGGCCAGAATTCCACCTCCTCTAGGGGAACTGAACCCAACTTATCCGAGATGACGATGTTACCAGTCGTCATCGGCATGTGCTCAGCATACCTCCATGGGTTAATATCTGAGCACAAGGGAAGGTCTTTCACATTGAGTCTTTTCTGGGGCCCATGTGATGCTGCAAGGCTCTGCATCCGCAGCTCCATTGCAGCCACCTTCTCCTGATTCTCCTTCTGCATTTGTTGGATCATTCCAACAATGGAGGAGAGGGCTTATCGCAGCTCTACTGGGAGAGCGGATGATGTCGAGGGAATAGGCTCAGGGATCTGAACCGGAGTAGCCGACACCTCGTCGGCCTCTTCCTCTACACTGTCTGGGGCTTGAGCTTCATCCTGGCCTCCTGCCAGGAGGTCTTCCTCCTGACGTTCGTCCACATCAGACATCCTATCATCCAACTGGATGTCTTGCAATGCGACCGCATCTTCAGCATCCACCTGGGTCTGAACTTGGGGGATCTCCTCTTGAGGCTGATGCCTTAGGGAAAAGATACGCCCTCATCTTCTCACTTGGAAGATAAGGTTCAGAGGTGTTTTTCTGGAAGCCCCGTACCCAGGTACAAAGCTTTTCCCTTGCTATATCCCTTGATTCCGCCGTCCTAGGGGAATCAAAGGCCTCAGTAATCAGGTTAGTGCACACAGTACATACCTGAGGGTCCCAATACTGGATATCACCTTTGGAGACAGCGCATGCTGCGTGCCTCCTACGAAACTCATTTTCGCAGAGGTTCTTACTGCGGACGTTGCAGAAAACACTTCCGCACTTCGGAGGGTCCTCCTGTAAAGAGAAGAACTTTCCATGAGTATCAAGTGAACTACGTATCACTGGATATGCACAGTTTAGCATAACAATTCAGAAAGGAAAGACACACATTTGTGTTTCCTTCACAACCAATTGATGCAGCCTTCCAGATAATAAAATCGTATGGTTAATCTCTTCTAGAACAACCAATGAAAAGTTTCCAGAGGAAACAGGTGTAGCTCACACCTAAGCAATGATTTTAAAATCCTGGATAATAGACAAGAATGAACTCACTTTCTTATCTGTAAGGCAACAGCAAAGGGCTATGCAAGACAACACAAAAGTGTTAGAATACACAGTGCTGTACCAAAACTATACTATAGTTTTCTTCTTACAGTATATGCTATACTAAAGAATACTGGTACAGTATAGAAGGTTATGTGCCGGCCGGCACACACCATAACTAGCTTTAAAGTATACTACTTAACAGCTATAAGGCGGCAGAACTCTGGTTCAAATGCATGTGCCGGCCGGCAGTAACTGCCGGCCGGCAATGGCCAATGTCGGCCGGCAATGACTGCCGGCCGGCAACTACACAAGGTAGTACCCGGCTGCCGGCCACTGCTCATAGCGACCGGCACACAAGGGCTGACATTAGCCGGTCGGCAAGGTAAACAACCGATGCCAGCCGGCAGCAAAAGAACCAGAGGACTACGACTGCCCGGCTGCCGGC
>NC_090748.1:45232230-45239730 GCF_036898095.1 Palaemon carinicauda
ATAGGGTATATTACAACTACGGAGATATTCCCAGAGAATTTACCTTAAGGTACCAGAATTCTAACTCCTGGAAGCGAGTATCCCTCGTGAAAGGGATATCGCGACATATCAGAGGACGTATTCTAGACACGTCACATGGCAATCTACAACCTGGACAGAGATTTCGTCTCGTAGGAGGTGATTGACGAGATACGAATTCGGGAAAGAAAAAGGGGAGCCGCTCCCAAGGCTTCCCTATCCCCCGATTCGTATGCGTGCCTGGCGCCAATCCTGGCGCCATCTGTATTCCTTGTAGCGTACACGATGTGCTACAGATACTGTACGTAGGGAGGGGGTCCTACAGCCCTTTCTTAGAAAGGCAAGGGCGGGGTCCATCAGGACGACATGGCCATCTCACCCAAAAATAGATTTTTCGCTTCGCTCAAAATCCGTTTTTTTGGGCTCAAGCCATGTCGTCCTGATGGAAGTGTACCAGAGCATTACTGTATCTGTGGATTCTCAGAACGTGGCGTACTCCCCGGAGGTAATTTTTTCCCCGGTCGACTAGACCTAGAGACCTAAGATGTTACCGTTATACATTTTTTCAACTAACTATAAACTATGTTAGAGCTTCCTGCCCCCTACAGGGAAGAGTCCTACTAGACTCTGGAAAAGTCTCGAAGAGTACATATATCTATGTATGAATACCAGGCAAGCTAATATAGTGGTCTCGCCCTATATTAAGTAAAGCATAGTTTGTAAAGGACCACTGCGTCAATATGAAATATCGACCAGTTTTCCGCACAATACTTGTATTGGACAAAGGTTTTATATCCGCATAGGAGGAAAACCAATGCAACATAGCTTGCATAAAGGAACAATTCTATTAGAATTATCCCAGATAAGGTACATAGAATGAATGCTCAATTATACCAATAAATTGACACAGGTGAAGGAGACGCAAGGTTCTCAAGAACCAGATTATTGACAGGCAATAAATAGACAGGTTAACCACAATTATATATATATATATATATATATATATATAATATATATATATATATATATATATATATATATATATATATATATATATATATATATATATATATATATATATATATATATATATATATATATATATATATATATATATATATAAGAAGAGGATAACCCCAAAACTTTAAGCATAAGTATGATAGTAAACAGAGCTTGTTTGTCTGAAAGAAAAAGCATTAGATGCCACTTTTAAGATACCGAGGTATCAAAGTCATAAAAGCCTGTATTACAAATCAATGACATTAGCGTTAGAAACGCTCGGCACACATGTCTGCACTTATGCTAGGTTCACCTTCGGAAATGGAACAGTCTGGATGGGCAACACAGTGCCCTCACTTAGTTTGTAGTACAGTATGTAACTACACACTCACCCTGGAATTAATCGTCCCAATTAAGACCACTGTTCCTCGCAGAGTTAAACAGTAGGGTTAATACCGCGACCCACTGCTACCACAGATCTCTTTTAGTTCCTCTACTTGCTTTGCATAGTGGCGAAAGAACACTCTGGAAGACTTCCAGCCAGTGTATGAACGGAGATGTTCAAAATCCATACAATTAAAGAAATTTAAGAATGAGGCAACTTTCCTCGGATCGTGACCTGCGGGTGTATTGTCAGGATCCGCTCTGCGAATAAAATATGTGATTTTCGCTCTGAGTTGATTCAGAGATAAATTTGAGCCTGATGTTTCTCCCCTGAATAGTTGACCACCCTTGAAGTCTGAAGTTCTATGAAGATAGACCTTTAGGCATTCTACTGGACATAGAGATGCATCTTCTTTCAGAGGGCAGATTCTCCAGGGACCCCACCTGTTGGTGGGTAACTCATTCTTGGCGAGAAACGTAGGATCCGGAAACAAGTTCAGTTCTTCCCCATCCAGGAACTGAACACGACCTGCCTCTCTCGAGAGGCTACAATCTCACTAACCCTGGCCCCGGAAGCGAGTGCAAAATAGGAAAATAACTTTTTGTGTCAAATCCTTTAACGCACACTCTTCATTGCTCAACAGAGAAGCGAAATGAAGAACTTGTCTAAAGACCATGAAATGGGCTTTGGAGGTGCTGAAGGTCTGAGCCTAGCACAGGCTTTCGGGACTTTATTAAAGATCTCGTTACCTAGGTCGACCTGGAAGGCATATAGAATGGGTCTTGTCAAAGCAGACTTACATGCTGAAATCGTGTTCGCTGCCACACCTTGACCATGGAGGTGGGGAAAAAAGATAAGCAGAAGTCTGTCAAGATCTCCTGCGGAATCTTCGCCTTGACAAAAGGCCACCCATTTTCTCCAAGATGACTCATATTGCCTTCTAGTAGATTTGCATTTATATTCCTCAAGGAAGTCTATACTGGCTTTCGAAATCCCGAAACGCTTTCTCACCGCTAGGGAGAGAAAATCATGAACTGCAGGGTCCGGGTTTTCTGTAATGAAGCGCAGACAGTTGACTTCTGGACTCGCTGGGTCAGAACTGGATCTGGTAGTGGTACAAACTTCAGCTACAGTTCCAATGCCAGGAGGAACCACACGCTGTTCGGCCACTTGTGGGCCACTATTGCCGCTACCCTTTGAAGGATCTCAGTTTGTTGAGGACCCTCAACAGAAGGTTGTGAGGAGGGAACAGATAAATCTTGGACCATCTGTTCCAGTCAAGGGACATCGCGTCCACTGCTTCCGCTAAGGGGTCCTCGTACGGGGCACGTACAGGGGCAACTTCTTGTTGTCTTTCGTCGCAAAGAGGTCTATCTGCAGTTCTGGGACTGATTCATAATGAAGGAGAATGATCCTGCGTCTAAGGACCATTCCGACTCTATCGGTGTGAACCTGGATAGAGCGTCCGCTGTCACATTGCGGACTCCTTGAAGGTGAACTGCCGACAGGTACCACTTCTTCTTTTCCGCCAATCGGAAGACGGCCAACATCACCTGGTTGAGAGGTGGTGACCTCGATCCTTGTCGATTCAAGTATCTTACAACTACCTCGCTGTCTATTACCACTTTATGTGGAACGAATGACGCGGGGAGACTTTCTTTAAGGTAAGGAGCACTGCCCTAGCTTCTAGAAAGTTTTATGAGAAAGGTCTTGAATAGCCTGGACCAAGTCCCCTGGACTTTTTTCCGATGAGAGTGACCTCCCCATCCCTCCTTTGAGGCGTCTGAGTGAATCGTCACCGACGGGGGAGGTGGCTGAAGAAGAACCTGACTTCTTTAGATGTCTGGCTTGGGACCAAGGCCTGAGAAGAGTACTTAGCCGAAGCGGCTGGTCTTCTCAGATCTCTTCACGCGTTTGATGCATAACTTCTCCAAACTCCGATTGCATCCTTTAGCTGTGCTCTTAGCACTGGGTCTGTCACCGAAGCAAACTGGAGAGAGCGCAGTACTCTCTCCTGCTCGTGTCTTGATATCCTTTCGGAATCTTGAAGTCTCTTGACAGAACCCGCTATCTCCTTCCTTTTCTTCGCCGGGGTGGAGAAACGGTGTGACAAAAGGTCCCAGTGGATCTTAGCCACAGGAACTTTTGAGATGGAGAAAGTCGAGACTTTTTCTGTTGATCTTGAAGCCTAGGTACTCTAGGAACTGGATCACTTGACTGGAAGCTTGCAAGCATTCTGTCTCGGATGCTGCCCACACCAACCAGTCGTCCAGGTAGGCTACTACCTGAATTCCCTTTAGGCGTAATTGTTTGAGAGCTACGCTCGCAAGCTTCGTAAAAATCCTTGGGGCTATGTTTAGCCCGAATGGCATGGTTCCAAAGGCGTATAGTCTTCGCTGTAGCCTGAACCCTAGGTAGGGGGAGAGTCGATGGCTAATTGGAATGTGCCAGTAGGCATCTGACAAGTCTATAGAGACGGAATATGCCCTCTTGGGCAGTAAGGTCCTTATGTGTTGCAGTGTTAGCATTTTGAATTTGCAATTTACTATGAACTTGTTAAGTGGCGACAAGTCCAGAATGACTCTGAGCTTTTCCGAGTCTTTCTTGGGAACACAAAACAGCCTCCCTTAGAAATTGATGGGCTTCACCCTTTTTCTCCAACCGTTCTTGAACGTACTCCTCCATAACGGGGGTGGAGTGTTGGAAAAACCGAAGGTACGGGGGTGGGGTGCTGTACCAGCTCCCGCCCAGTTCATTCTTGAGTAGGCTGTGGGCCCAGGGATCGAAGGTCCACCGATCCCGAAATTTCAGAAGTCTCCCTCCTACCGGTATCACCTCACTTGGACTGCCGTCCTGAGGTCTTGCCTTCCTGACCACGACCACCCCTGAATCCCCTTCCCCTTGAGGGGCGTCTAGACGAGCCTCTGGCTGCTCCTCTAGGCTTTGCTCGAAAGGAAGTAGACTGCCCTTCGAACGCTGGGGTGAATGACGTGGACTGTGTCGACACGGCCTGGGGTACCCACTGAAAGGTGGTCGGGGTTTGTGCCACGATCTGGGGCACTGGGGGCAATGGCAATTGCAGTTGCTGTTGCTGTCTAAGAGGCTTGGCTGGCCGAGACGGTAGCCTAGTCCTCATAGTCTTCCTCTTTGGTTGAGGACCCTCATCCGGGGAAGACTTTCTTTTGATAGCCAGGCCTCACTTCTGGAGAAGGTTTCTATTCTCCAAGGCGGCTTTATCAAAAACTTCTTTGACCAAGTCGGTAGGGAAAAAGGTCTTTTCCCCAAATGTTGGAGGAGATTAGTTTATTTAGCTCGTGCCTCACCGTAGCCGAGGTAAACACGAACTCCCTACAAGCTCTCCTTGCCTTGACGAAGCCATAAAGGTCCTTCGTCACTGTGGCCAGATGAGGCTTGGCCACTACCATGAACATTTCATGGACCTTGGGGTCACTTGCCATCGTCTCGAGAGTAGTCTGAAGAGACATTGAGGCAGTCAGTCTTTCTTTTGTATCGAACTCACTTCGCAAAAGAAAGTAAGACAGCTTAGGGAGGTCTTTGCCGAACTGACGTCCGGCAATATCAGCCTCCAACTTTCCCACTGAGAAGGTAAGATGGACGTCCTTCCAGTCTTTGTGGTCCATAGGCAGGGCCAGCGACAAGGGTTTACACTCCTCTAGGGAGGGGCAAGACTTGCCGGCCTCGATTGCTTATAGTACAGCCAGAAACCCTTTCTGTAAAAGGGGGAAGGCTCTAGTAGGCGAGGACACAAAGGTAGGGAGCTTCCTATTCAATGCAGCTACCTTTGAGTTAGAGAAGCCCCTCTCTTTCATCGAGGATGAAAGTAGAGCTTGAGCCTTAGCATGGTCCATCACTATGACCTCCTTCGGCTCTGTCTCCTCCTTTGAAGCTGGTTCCTTCCTCAGCCGGACATAACAGTCCGGATATGATGCCTTGCTGGGCCAGAATTCCACCCTCCAGGGGAACTGAGCCCAGCTTATCCGAGATGACGATCTTTCCAGTCGTCATCGGCATATGCTCAGCATACCTCCATGGGTTAGCATCTGAGCACAAGGGAAGGTCTTTCACATTGAGCTTTTTCTGGGGCCCATGTGATTCTGCAAGGCACTGCATTCGCAGTTCCATTGCAGCCGCCTTCTCCTGATTCTCCTTCTGCATTTGTTGGATCATTCCAACAATAGTAGAGAGGGCCTGTCCCAGCTCTACTGGGAGACCGGCCGATGTAGAGGGGCTTGAACTTCATCCTGGGCTTCTGCCAGGAGGTCTTCCTCCTGACACCCGTCCACATCAGATATCCTGTCATTTAGCTGGATGTCTTGCATCGCGACCGCGACTTCAGCATCCACCTGGATCTGAACTTAGGGGATCTCCTCTTGAGGCTGGGGAATCACTGCATCAGCTGATGCCTTAGGGAAAAGATACGCCCTCATCTTCTCACTTGGAAGATAAGGGCCAGAAGTGTTCTTTTGGAAGCCCCTTACCCAGGTACGAAGCTTCTTCCTAGCTATTTAAATGTCTCATTAATCAGGTTAGTGCACACAGTACATACCTGAGGGTCCCAATACCGGAGATCATCCTTGGAGACAGCGTATGCTGCGTGTCTCCTACAAAACTCATGTCCGCAGAGGTTCTTGCTGCTGACATTGCAGAAAGCACTTCCCCACTTCGGAGTGTCCTTCTGTAAAGAGAAGAAATTTCCATGAGTATCAAGTGAACTATGTATCACTGGATATGCATAGTATAGCATAACAATTCAGAAAGGAAAGACACACACTTGTGTTTCCCTCACAACCCATTGTTGCAGCCTTCCAGATAATAAAATCAAAAATGGTTTATCTCTTCTAGAGTAACCAATGCAAGGTTTCCAGAGGAAACAGGTGGAGCTCACACCTAAGCAATGATTTTAAAATCCTGGATAATAGACAGGGAAGAACTCAGCTTCCTATCTGAGGGCAACAGCAAAGGGATGTGCAAGAAAACACAATAGTGTTAGAAGATACAGTGCTGTACCAAAACCTTTACTATAGTTTTCTTCTTACTGTATATGCTATACAGAAGAATACTAGTACAGTATAGGGGGATGTGTGCCGGCCTGCCTTTGCCGGCCGGCACACACCACAACTAGCTTTAAAGTATACTACTTAACAGCTATAGGGCGGCAGCACTCTGGTTCAAATGCCTGTGCCGGTCGGCAGCAACTGCCGGCTGGTAACAGCCAGTGTTGGCCGGCAATGGCTGCCGGCCGGCAACTACACAAGGTAGTACCCAGCTGCCGGCCACACTCTTGGTGACCGGCAGACAAGGACTGACATAAGCCGGCCGGCAAAGGTACAAGACCGATGCCAGCCGGCCGCAAAAGAACCAGAGAACTACACCTGCCCGGCTGCCGGCCTCATAGGCCGGCAGCCGGCCTCATAGGCCGGCAGCCGGGACAGGTACAGCACTAGAAGAAAATAGAATGGATGCCGGGATAAGAGTGTACACTACCTCCAAGCCCGGCAACCGAAAGAGTGCATATAAGGAAGGGGAGAAACTAATTCAGGCTTCCTTGACCAATGCCGTCCGGCTCTGCCGGCAGGCATGGATGAGGGACCAAGAGAGGTCCGGGCAGCACTCGAAAACATAAGACCCTTGCCGGCCAGCAGCTCTGCCGGCCGGCAATGGGCTGAGTCAATTCCACATCCCAACCTATACTAGGTCCAGAAGTAGAACGACGTACAGTACAGTAAGACCCCTGCTGGCCAGCTCTGCCGGCCGGCAAGGTACAGTACAGTAATGGCTAGGCCATTACGGAGATAGAGGGGGAAGGGACAAGAGGGTCCTGCCAACCTTGCTTTAGTGACAGATCACCCGCAGCCAAGAAACTTATCTTAGCCTAAGGGAGATCTAAGGGAAAAGGCCAGCAATACTTGCCAGCTTCCAGAGCACCAAAGCAAGGAGGGCGTTGCTACTCCCAAGGGAAGAACTTATCCTCCCCCGAGAACAGCAACAGGACTTAGTCTGGTCGATCACAAAAGAAGGAATCATAACTACAGAAACCTTCGGTAGTGACCTAAGGGAGCTAAGCTCCCTTTGTATGT
>NC_090748.1:45244730-45247230 GCF_036898095.1 Palaemon carinicauda
TGTACAGGAATTGTTTAATTACGCAGTGTGTCAATATTTTCCATAGAAATAATCGTATTTGATTTTCCATACATTGAGCTTTATTCTTTATAATTATCATTTATTTGGTTACTAACTATGTATAAAGGCTATAAAAAATTCCCCTTTCAACGAAAAATTTGCTAAATATTGATATAAAATAAATATTTAATTACATATTGAATAGATGTTAATAAAATTACCCCAGTTATTGCAAGATAAAAAATTCTATTCACATTAGATATTTAGAAAAAAACACTATTTAGTCTGTAAATGCTTGATAATACCACAGCAGTAGAGTAGAGAATAACCAATTACAATTGCCGATCTCATCATCTTCTCATACGCCTATTGTCACAAAGGACTTCGATTAGATATCACTAGTCGACTCTATCTTGAACTTTTAAATAAATATTTCAACATTCATCATCTATTTCACTCTACATAGTCCTCAGCCAAGTAGGCCTAGGTCTTCAAACTCTTCTAATGCTTTGTGGAGCCTAGTTGAATGTTTGGTAAACTAATCTCTCTTAGGCAATGCGAAGAGCATTCCAAAAAAATATCCATTTGCCCTTTATCACAATCTCATCCACATCTGTCTCTCGATTAATCTTTTTTTTAGTTTAAATATTTAATCATGTTCTGCCATTCAACTCAATATATTTTTCTGAGGTCTTTGTTCTCAAATCTACAAAATCTGTTGGATATCATTTCATTGCCATACCACGTCTTATGTCCATAGAGTAACACCAATCCCACTTAACTGATATATAGCCTAATTTTCATATGTATTTTAGGCCATTTGATTTCCATAAGTCAATCTAGCCATCCTGATTTTTTCATAATCTTTCATCAAACTCAAATTATAAAGTTATTTCATTTGATATTATAGTTCCTAAATATTTAAATGATTCAACATCCTTATTTCTTTCTCCTTTCAATGATATTTAACTTTCCATTCCATATTCCATTCTCATCACCTCTGTCTTTCTTCTATTTATGTTGAGCTCAACTTTGTGTAATATCTCATACATTCCGGTAAGAGAGCTTTGTACTTCCTATGATGTTTTGCTAATAAGGACAGCGTCACCAGCATACTCTAGGTCAGCAAATTTCGTGGTCCCATTCCAGTCCAATCCTTCTCCACCATCCCCAACTGTTCTATGCATTACAAAATCCACGAGGAGGATAAACCACATAAGTGACAACACATTCCCTTAGAGTACTCCACTGTTCACTGTAAATTTATTTGATAAGACTCCATTAACATTAACGTTGCACTAGATATGTCCATGAACAGAATTAATCATATTACAAAAATGGCATCAAAAGTTGATTTCTCTATTATACATATTGTTGTACCACATGTCTTAAAATCTAACTTCCTAATAAGATATGATGAACTATACGTCAAAAAGTTTTAAAGAAAAGTAACATGTTCGCTGAGGTATGAATCTTCTTTTTATCTCTCTGTCAATTTCTAATGTGCCAAAGTCTTTTATGTGAGAAAAAATAATATGGAAACCTATAGATATGAAGATTACACATCCCTTTTTTTCTTTTCCATGAAGATATTATTGTCTACGTGGATATTTTTTTTTCATTGAAGGATGAAAAAAAAAATCTGTTATTTACATTGCTTCTATAAACTCATTAGTTTTGAAGAATACAATATATTGAAACGATGTTTAGGCTATTGTTATTATTATTATTATTATTATTATCATTATTATTATTATTATTATTATTATTATTATTATTATTATTATTATTATTATTATTTTTTTTTTATTATTATTATTATTATTATTATTATTATTATTATTATTATTATTATTACAAGCTAGTGTATAACCGTAGCTTGAAAAGCAAAATGTTTGAAGCCCAAAGGTTCCTACAAGGAAAATAGCCTAATGAGAAAGGGAAAAAAAGAAAATGAATAAACTATAAGAAAAAAGAAAACAATAATAATTGAATATTTCAATGGCAGAAACTACATTAGATTAGGTTCTTCATAAATAAGCTATAAAACTTAAAAAAAGAGGAAGAGAAATAAAATAGAACAGAATGGCCGAGTGTATCCCCAAGCAAGAGAGCTCTACTCCAAGACAATGGAAGGTACAGAGGCTATGGTTCTACCCAAGACTAGAGAACAATGGTTTTATTTAGAATTGTTCTTATCGTTAACACATTTTATATAAACAAATATCATTATCATTAATAACAATTATTAGAACGGTAAACACCACCTGTAAATACCTATCAATGGACTTAATGCTTTATTTTTGCAATAATTTTAGTTTTATATAAAAAGAAAAAAAAATAATCAGTTGCGCTTTAATTTAACCATTCATTACTTTGATTAGCAAAAAGTTATATACCCAAACGCGTTATATCCCTCTTTCAAATGCACACTGTGTAATAAAAACTTTCCAATATAAATTAAAGAGCTTCAATCACTTTTGGGTAATTAGGTGTTCTG
>NC_090748.1:45274748-45292248 GCF_036898095.1 Palaemon carinicauda
GTATGTACGATAGTGTGACACACGAGTGGTACATGGCTCCCCCCGTAAAAATTACATACTGTACATGTTAAATAGGGTACTGTGATATAGAGAGGCGAATTTTGGGCAGATCATCTGGCAGGAGATAAGCGATACGCAAGTTTTAGACGACCAATGTAGACCCAGTCTTCTTTGCCATGAATGTTTAGTAGGAATGCTTTCGGATTCCACCGGATCACAAGGAAAAGGCCCGTGTAGGGGGGAGGTAGCGGTGGCTTGGTAGTGTTGTTGTGTAGGAAGACGTGTGTTGCAGAGTGTAAGTGTGCTGCTATGTGATGCTTCGCTTGGGGATTGTAAGTCTGACGGCGTGGAGTATATATCCCCACGATGTGACGTATGCGCTGAAGATCGTCGATGAGGTTGTAGAAGGAAAAAATTGGGCAGGAACGACCAGCTGGTCGACATATACCATTTAACCTGCCAAGACGTTAATTGGAGTCCTTACAGTGGGACACCAAAGCTGTTTTGAGGGTGCAATGAAAACGTTAAACCATTCCATTGGCAGCTGAGTTGTAGGCAGTTGTCTGATGAAGGGTGTTACCCAGGAGATTCACTAATGATGTCCACAATATAGAGGTGAAAGTGGTACCCCTTTCAGAAATAATATGCTCAGGGATATAATATATTGCTATCCATCCTGAGAGGAAGGCAAATGTACATGAGGCGGACGTTGCAGTTTCAATGGGAATGGCTTCAGGGAAACGAGTGGAGTACTCGATGACTGTAAACAGGTAACGATGTCCTTGTGATGTGGTTAGGGGACTACAACGTCAACGTGAATGTGGGTGAAACTATGCTGATGGTAAGAAAACGTGCCCAATCCTAAATTCGTGTGTCGATGTACTTTGCAAGTATGGCAGGAAGTATAGGCACGGACCCAATCCTTACCATCCTTAGCAATTCCGTGCCAAATGAACTTCGTCTTCCGCAACTGTGCAGTAGAACAGCGCGGGGGATGTGAAAGCCCTTGAATGAAATCGAATACCTGTCGGCGCATGAGAGAAGGAATCCATGATCGCAGTCAAACTAGTACTGACGTCACATAGAAGGGTGGTGTTGGAGTCGTCGAGGGGGACATCTTCCCATCAGAGGGATGTGCAGGATGTCTTACATGCTTGATACTCTGGATCCAGTCGTTAGGCTTCAGCCAAGGCATTGTAATCTAATCCCAGCTGAAAGGAGGCCAACGTGTTTCTTGACAGGGCATTGGCAACGGGATTAATTTTTCCAGGGACGTGTTGAAAGGTGCAATTATATTCAGCCACGACGGAGAGATGTCAGCGTAGATGGGCGGACCAGGTGTCCGACTGTCGAGTGAAGGCGTGCACCAAAGGCATGTGGTCTGTGCGAATAACAAAGGGCGTACCTTCTAAGAAATGGCGAAAATGACGTACTGCAAAGTGCACCGCCAGCAATTCGCGATCGAATGTAAAATAACCCGATTCTGCCTTGGACAGTTTTCTGCCAAAGAAGGCCAATTGGCGGGGCGAGCCGTTGACCACCTGTTCGGGTACTGCACCAATAGCGACGTCGTGGCATCAGTGGAGAGAAAGAGAGGGGAAGGTAGGACGGTAAATATGAGAGCAGCAGCTGTTGATATGGCATTCTTTGCCTTGCAGAAGGCCGCTTCTTGAAGTGGTGGGGCCCCCTTCAAGAAGCCTTTTCGCTTGCCATTGTGGGGGGCATAAAGGGGAGCAAGAGTGGCGGCAATAGCTGGCAGAAAACGGTGATAATAGTTGATCATGCCCAAGAATTCCTGCATTGCTTTGACGGTTTAGGGGGTGGGAAAGTTCTGAACGGCTGCTGCCTTCGCAGGGAGGGGATGGACTCCTTCAGGAGTGATGCGGTGCCCCAAGAACAACACTTCGTTGGCGCCAAAGATACACTTGTTGTATCGGACTTCAAGGCCGTTTTGTTGTAGGCGGTCGAGCACGATGTACAGGTGACGGAGGTGTTCCTCCTTTGAGGAAGAGAACAAGTATATCGTCCCCGTAACATACTGTACACAGAAGAGGATATCCCCTTGATGCCATCCATGAGAAAATGAAAAGTAGCCACAGCATCACGAAAGCCAATTGAATGTGTATGTACCGAAGAGAGTGGTGATGGCGGTCTAGGGGATGTCTTCTGGGTTCATAGACACCTGATAATACCCCTTCTGCAAGTCGAGGGTGGAGAAAACCTTCACTTTTTGCAGGTAGGAGGTCACGTCGGCGGTTTCGGAGGGGGTAGTGATCCGGTTCTGTTTGCATGTTCAGGCGCCTGTAATACCCAGACGGACCAAGGGAGCTATCTTTTTTCAGAACAATGTATAAGGGTGACAACCATGGGCTGGAGGCCAATTAGCAAAGGCCCATTTCTTCCATTTCGGCTAACGTCTGTTGGCGGCTGCCAATCGATCTGGTGCCATAAGTCTGAATTTGGTGAAGACTGGGGGTACCGTCGTCTTGATATGGTAATAATTACCGTGTTTGACCGGAGACGTGGGCGTTTGGCAAAGTTCTGGACGGAAAACTTCCAAGTACAACATGAGGAGGTGGGTGTAGGCCTCCATGGGTGCGCTGATGTGGAGAGTGAGGTAGGAGGTGGCGGGTTGAAGAGGTGTTAACAAATACGAGCCTGAGTTGACCAATCGTCGGTGGGTGACATCGACCAGAGGGTGGAAATGAGAGAGGAAATCCGCACCAAGGTTTGGCAATGTGACGTCAGCAACAAGAAACTTCCAATTAAATTTACCATTTCCAAACGAGAAGGAGGTGAGGCTCTCATAACCGTATGTGGGTATTACAGATCGCTGGCAGCTACCAGGAGGACATCGGCAGACTTATACAGGCTACGTCGTGTCCAGAAGAGTTCCCTTGGCAAAAAAGGACGACAGGCATCCGTGTCTACCAAAAATCGGACGCCCGTTCTTGCCTCGTGTAAAAAGAAAAGATTAGAAACACGGGAGGCCTCCGCCATGAGTAATGGCCTACTTACATGTTTTTTTTTTTTTTTGCCCACTGAAAATCCTTGTCACACTTTGGCACACTTCTTCGTGGCAGCATGGAATCTGGAGTGGTAGTAGCAAAACTGCTGCCGATGGGAGGCAGTAATTGGCTGTAGACGTCTTTGGTTTGGGGCGCGAGCTAGTGGTAGGTGATGGCTGGCTCTGTCGCTGTTCCGTCACGTCATGGGGTAGGGGTTTGTGTCCTACGGCATTCACGTCAGCTTCGGTTGACGTTGAATAGGTGTCCTCTTCGTCAGGAGTGGATGCGTTGATGGAGGTCTTGAAGGTCGTGAAGTGGCTGTCTATAAAGGCGTTGGGTTTGGTCACCAATCCAAATATGGATAAACTATCGACATCGGGTATGGCAGCTTGTACAGGTTCGGGTAAACGGCGTACCCAAAGGGCACAAAATACGTTCACCTCACGAGGAGAGCTGTCTGCGGCAGGTTGTAGGCGAGCGATAATGATCATTTTCCTGAGGGAGAGCAAAGCCTTTTGATCACCCAATGTTTGTTGAGAGAGCAGAAAGACCTTTGCTATACGGGCGGCTGGCGACGGCGAGTACTGCTGCAGAAGGTATGTTTTGAGGGCGTCATACACTCTTGGGTTATCTCCTTGTTCACAAAGCCAGTCGCAGATTTCCGGGAAGGTATCCTCGGGTATAGCCGCGAGAGCATAATCTGCTTTGGTGGTTGAGTGAGTCACGCCCTTGATGCGAAACTGGACTTCTGCGCAACTAAACCAAGCAAACGCCTCTCTGCTGGCGAACGACGATAGTTTCAATGGGGCGGCCATAGTAACAGTGAGTGGGGGGGAAGGCGGGAGAGGTTAGTTGACCTCTGGGGTCACCAATGTGATGGGCCAAGAGTAAGATGTGACTCAAAGGTGAGATGAAAGCAACTGATTACTTTATTATAGACACATTGAATATATATATACATACTAGGTCCCGGCAAGAAGGTCATAAAATACAACATGCTATTTCTTATCCAACCGCCAACCGGTTCTGTTAGGCAGAGAGGTTCATGCAAGTTGCTGTCAGTGCGAGGGGAGAGCGAAGATGCAAAGGATATTTTATACAAAAAAAAAAAGACAAAAGTCGTTACTTGGTACGATCGTGGGACACATGGATGGTACAAGATCAAACCATTATACCCAGCGCACACGTGGCCACCCACATCCCATAAACAAAAACGCAAATACACGTATCTGTACATGGCTGTCTTCTAGGATACGGTCCTACAGAACTAAGAGCTTTACCTCTCCTTTGTAATTGATAAAATATATCCTTTAACTTTTTTAATGTTAAATTAATTATGATCGGTAACATTTAACTTATTCATGAGCTGATACATTGGTATTATAAACAATCAGATATATAATCTTAATATTAATTAATTATATAAGCTAAACTACCAATTAATAACGAATTCTGTCTACCCCGAAATCAAACAACATACGCTAGATAGGAGTTTACTTCGACTATCTCATGCATATTCTTGTCTAATTTAACTTATGTACTTAGAATCAAAATTAAGACCTAACCATTATAGCATGTTGATGAGTTTGTAACGCTCTTCTGATTTTTTTGCTAGTTAGATCACTAGCAGCAAAGATGTTTATTTTTTCAAGTAAGCAGGAAATTCTTTTTAATATCAAATTCACTGTAGGAGTCTATTGTCTCCTTAGTTCCTACTTGATCAAGCTTATGATACTAATAACCAAAATCCCTTTTATTACAGAAAAGGTTTTTAAAATGAAACATTTAAATAAAAACTATAATTCACCTCGGAGTGACAAAGTGTAGACAATACATTCCAAAACTGGCTCATTTGCAATTTCCCAGAAAGTTAGACGAGGCTTAACTCAAAACCATCCCAACATTATTATCAGCCTAGCCAACGGAAATGCTGTGGATATCCGTTGGTAAATTAAAAAATTACAAATATAATTGCGATATGTTCAATTGGAAATTGCTCACAGTGGTAGTTCTAATGACGACAAACTGATCGATATCAAGATTTCTTGGGTAATCAAGGAGCTTATTTCAGTATCTGGAATTTAAAATAGGGAATGCAATAAGAGGTAAATTAGTTTGTTTATGATTATATATAATTGATAATATTAAAATGTACATTGAATAAAATCAGGGAGAAGAAAGGACTGATTGAAAACCGATTTGAAGCAATCGAGTAGATATTCAGCTTACTTGATCATTCCGTTTATAGAGATGCTAATTCACGAAATGCAGAAAATATCTCACCTATAATATGAACTATAAGTCGTACTTCCGTAATTTTAATTACTAGGAGCAATCACCGAATAAACTGCAACACACTTTTAATTAGCGGCAATGATTGCAAGTGAAATTGAAGTTTATGCTGTTTCACAATTTCACTTTTGAATCAAGGTCAGCATTACTCCGAAATCTTTCCTATTTCCCCTTTTGTTCACAACCCCAATTTATTCTTTGAGGATATTTAATTAGATTTGTGTTCGATTAATTGGACCTTTCAATAGTCCGGGCAGCGAATATAATACTATTTCATATATTTCTACGTCATTTTATTTGATATTCGTTCCCACCAGGAAATAAAATAATTTAGAATTCCACTGAGAGATGAAAACCGAGGTAAACTCTTTTAAACCTAATAATTCTATATAAAGGACAAAGTGTATCAACTATTATGCATCCATACACACATACATACACACAAATACACACACAGATATATATATATATATATATATATATATATATATATATATATATATATATATATATATATATATATATATATATATATATATATACTTAAAATTCAAAGGAACTAATAAATTTTATCCTTTACCAAATTAAAATGTAGCGGAAAGAACAGTTTGTATTTTTTCAATACCAGAGTTTTCTTGTAGCATATGGTTCATAGTTAATGTGAAAAAAAAATTACATTTGTTAAACTGGAGAATATCTTGATGAATCAAGGCATTTTATATATATTCTATGTCATATAATTTTTCTTCTTCTTAGCGCCAAACAATGCATATATGGCTAGTAGTGAAATTTTTCCAGTGCTATGAGACAACGCCTGCGCTAATTATTAACAAGGTCTATATATATTAAGTCTGGTCACGGACGGGGATTAAGCTACTAGAGCCTGCGGGGGGACGTTTGGATCACTTGATTTCCTTTCTTATCTACACAAAAAAAGAAAAGAAAAAAAAATTTGAAATGCCTGAAGTATGTTCTGCATTTGATTGTTATAGTAGCGGGAGATAAGATAAAGATATCTCCTTCTATCGCTTCCCAAAAGATGAAATACTTCAAAAGAAATGGGTACACTTCTGTCGCAGCAAATTAGAACATACATTTTACAGAGGGATGTTTCTTTAATTGAAAACCAACCGGATTCAGATAAAGTGTGCAATGATAGAACTTTATCAGAAGAATCATTGCACAAGAAGGAACACGAAAAACCCTCTGAACACAGGGGAAAATTATATAACACTAGAATGGGAACTGGGCCTTTCAGCGATGACAATTGCAGCATTCGGTGGTATCCAGGAAGAGCATTCTTTAGAGATGACCATCAAAAATTCTATGGAAAAGGAGGTTGTATTGTAAGGACATTCCTTCAGTAACAGTTGTTAAGGACAATACTTTATTCGGATGAAAGACTCTGGGTAGAATAGATTTCTAAATCCCCAGGACCACTTGTTCTTCCCTGTGATGAATACCTTAATAAACAATTAGAGGATTTTTCAGTGCTACCATGAAGAGACGGCGTGAAACACTAGTAATGGAGCCATTAAGAAACTGTTTAGTGATGTTAAAAGTTCTTGTAAATCAACGCAACAGTTATGTTGATTTACCAGAAGAGGTAATACGTTATTATGTCCGCTGTGGATTGATTTCTTAGAATACGAGTTCTAAACAAAACAGTTAAAAATGTTAGAAGTTTTAAGGTATTGTGAATAAGATATGCGTGAGCTTTGTATTATTAGATGTCAGTGTCCTTATATTGTAAAAATATTACCGCATATATACCTTATATACGAAGCTATCAATATCATTCTCTAATTTCCTTTTAAATGAGTATCTGGTCTTATCAATTCACAAACTGTAAAGTTTTACTATTGATGATTGAATATAGCAAGCAATTTTGATTAAAAAAATCAGTCGGACATTTCTTTATTTATTAAATAAATCTAAAAACACAATTCTAGGCTGTCATTAAAAAGAGTAAATAAATTATCTCTCTCTCTCTCTCTCTCTCTCTCTCTCTCTCTCTCTCTCTCTCTCTCTCTCTCTCTCTCTCTCTCTCTCTCTCTCTCCCTCTCTCTCTCTCTCTCTCTCTCTCTCTCTCTCTCTCTCTCTCTCTCTCTCTCTCACACAAACATACACCCACACACATACAGAAGTAAAATGAAAGTAGAGGAAAAGGATTAAAATACAGTTTGTCTTTACTAGTAATGACATTAGGGTTTTCTGAGGATCTGTCAAAGAACTTAATCTCTTCACACCTACTTGTGAAACCATTAGATGCCGATACAGATGACAAAAAGGATTTCGTATGATTTTCTAATTAACTTTTAGTCTTTCAGAGACCTACTAATCTGTCTTTTACTAGACCAGGTAAAAGAAACATCTTCTAAGAAAGCCAAGAAAACCAAATATGTACGAAATAATATAAATTAACGACACAGGAAAGGTAAAAAGTGACTTCGGTGTTTCAATTCCATAAAGGTTAATGGAGGCACGTACCCAAGATGCCACCGCCAGATGACGTCGGCTCTCGACCACGGGTTGGTACATGACCAGACCTTATATATATAGACCTTGATTATTAATTAGTATTATGGAGGTAACAAACGTATCAACTGCGTCCAGCCTCTCTTGCATATAACTCCATTATTTTTCTATAAATCTACGTCAGGCTTTTTGGTTATATTAGAGTTATCATAGTCTAAGAATAACATTAAAGTCATAAAATGTGTTTGTGTTACTCTGCCTAAGGGCAAATGTTTGGAAAGGTATCCCTTTATAGAAAAATTTCATATATAACTTCAAATGATTTAAAGTGTTGAAACTTACTCTTGGGAATATGCTAGTAATATGGAGGCTGGAATTGATAGCGGTAATATTGATAATCCAACAAAGTGAGAAACATTATTATGTAGTAGAGTGAGAAAATATATTGTATATGTTACAGATGGAACAACCATGTAAATGACAGCTTTTAAGTATATAAAGTAAATATCTCTCATATAGATAAACTCCATTCTAGATACAGACGAAGTCTGAGGAAAAGTATTTTGGTATTAGTTAAGCAAAAATAGTTTAATCATATCATTAGTATTATTATTACTAGCCAATCTACAACCCTAGATGGAAAAGCAAGATACTATAAGGACAAGAACTCCAATGGGGAAAAATAGCCCAGTGAGGAAATAACTGATTGCAATCCTTATTGCTTGTTCCCTTGTAACCTTGTTGTCTTGAGATAACAATCCGTATTGCTTGTTCCCTCGTAACCTTGGTGTCTCTGAAACTCGAGCTTTGGTATTGCTCCTGTGTATGTTTTGATTAATAAAGTTCCTGTGTGAAGAACTGATGTCTCCCTTACCTCCCTGGGTATTATATGGTAGCAGACCGTGGTTTGAGGGACTGTGGCGATTGTCTTGGAGATTGAATTTTACTACGAAAAATAAAAGAAAATGATGAGCAGCTAAAAGTTCCCAAACATCGGGGAGGGGGAGTAATCCGAAAGTTCTGTGTGTAAGTTGCCACAAATGTGAAGCCGTCTGTGAGAAGGAAAACCAATGGATTTTGGCTTATGAACTGAAAAAGGACGTATTGGTTCTGTCGACCAGAGTACTTCGGTGAGCAGATATCATGGATAGATGAAGAAAACAAATTTGCTTGTGGTGATGCTGAACTGTTGATACATGGTGAGGCAGACGACTTGAGCCTGAAGTTGTGTGAGCCGAAGAATGGTAATTACGAGTCTACACAGTAGCTTAATCCTTTTGCTGTTTTAAGTGTTTGTGAGCGCTTCGGGATCTTCTGGAAGAAACCTTGAACCCTGATGTTACTATCTACAATAAAGTGAAACAGTCATAATCGGAAAGTGTTGATATATATATTTTTTCCCTCACGAGGAAAGATGGCGTCTTCAGAATACTCTGCAGTTTCCTTACCAGGATACATTGAAGATGAAAGTGAGCTTATGAACCAGTTGACCCGACTGGCTAACTCTGGAACCATAGACAATGCTGGAAATTTTATTTTCAGATCTTGTCATAAGTGGGAAGGCCCGGTATTGAGACATAAAGAAAATGGAGATGAGAGCAAGTGTGAAAATAATGAGTTGTATTTAGGTGAAGTGGAATAGGTAAAACGGTGGCTAGAAACAAATGAACTTTTTGAGGCAGCAAAAAAACAGTTAGATCAGAGGTATAAGGCTAGAATTTGTGGACAGTGCAATAAACTATTTAAAAACAGAGCAACCAATATTTCGCACTAGAAAAACTTTCACAAAAAGTTGGATTTCGGTAAAGAAACAACCAGGACAATGTATGAAAAGAGTGATGTGGATGAAAGACTAGACAAAATATTGAAAATCCTTGAAAAAAAAAATTTGAGATAAACCAAGGTGGAAGTGGAAATAACCATGTTAATTTAGTTAAAAATCGGAAAGCTCCAATCTGGACTAATGGCTAGGATTTTGAAAGTTATTGCCATCAACTAAGGCTATGGGATTCACAAACAACCATTCCTCCAATCAAAAAACTTTTCGAATTGGTGGATGGTTTAAAAACAAACAAAGAGATTGGAGGATTATGCCCAATCTATTGAGGAAATCAAAGAAATAAGGAAAATTGGAAATGACGAACCTCCATCAAAAAGCCAATATAAAGTTTTCAGGAAGTATGCAGGAAAAATCCAGTGGTTGGCGGAAAATGTCCGACCCGACTTGGCTATTGTTGGATTGAACGTGTCAATGAAAAATAAAGATGCTACGATTGGTGATCTAAAGAGAGTAAACAAGATAGTGAAGAAAATTAAATCAAGAGAAAGCAAAATAAAGTTCGGTAAAATAGGGAAGAAAAAAGACGTGAAAATTTATGGCCTCGGTGATGCGAGTTACATATGTGACTCAAAGTCAATTGGGGGTAACTTGATTTTAATGGGAAACAAGAAAACTGATATAGTAGCTCCTATATATTGGAAAACAAAAACCATCAAACAAGTGTGCCATTCTGCCAGAGACACCGAAACGAGGAACTTGACTAGATTAGTAGATGACAGCGTTTATTTAGCAAAAAGTGTTGAACAACTTATGTTTGGAGAAAAAGGAGGAAAAATCCCAGTAAAACTGTTCACAGACAGCAGACCAACGCTGGAAAGTATAGCATCATCAAAACAGGTAGAAAGAAAATTGTTAAGAAACGCAGTGGCAGACTTGAAAGAGAAACTAATTCATAAAGAAGTAGAATCATATAGTTGGCTGAATACTAAAGACACGATATCAGATATATCAACAAAGGAAAATAAAGAGAGTGATGTCATGGTGGAAGTCTTAGTTAAGGTATGACTTAGAGTGGCTTTAAATGAAGACAATCTTGTTAATTTTAAAAACGATGAGTTCAGGCTAGAAAATTTTAAAATTAAAGAGGAGGGAAACAGGTTTTAAATATATGTGTAATTTCCTTTGCAATTCTTAGATATTTATGCAATGGAATGTTGTACGTGATGTGGACTGTTATAGTTCATTTATTATGAAATGTTATTGTTTGTATTCATATTACAATGTACGTTTAGTTTTAGCTTGATAACAATTTTATATTTGTTACAATATTTTATCCATTTTATTATAATGAGTAACTTCTGTACAGATCTGTTTGTTTAACGAAGTAAAACAAAAATGGAGGGCGGGGGAATACCAGATTACAATCCTTATTGCTTGTTCCCTTCTAACCTTGTTGTCTTGAGATAACAATCCTTATTGCTTGTTCCCTCGTAACCTTGGTGTCTCTGAGACTCGAGCTTTGGTATTGCTCCTGTGTATGTTTTGATTAATAAAGTTCCTGTGTTAAGAACTGACGTCTCCCTTACCTCCTTGGGCATTATAGGAAAGGAAATAAGGAAATAAGTAAGTATAAAAGGACTTACGTCAGCCTGTTCAACATAAAAGCATTTGATGCAACTTTGAACTTTTGAAGTTCTACTGATTCAACTACCCGATTAGGAAGATCATTCCACAACTTGGTCACAGCTAGAATACTGTGTAGTATTGAGCCTCATGGTGGAGAAGGCCTGGCTATTAGAATTAACTGCCTACCTAGTATTACAAACAGGATAGGATTGTCCAGGAAGATCTGAATGTAAAGGATGGTCAGAGTTATGAAAAATCTTATGCAACATGCATAATGAACTTATTGAATAACGATGCCAAAGATTAATATCTAGATCAGGAATAAGAAATTTAATAGACCTTAAAGTTCTGTCCAACAAATTAGGATGAAAATCAGCAGCTGAAGAACAGACAGGAGAACAATACTCAAAACAAGGTAGAATGAAAGAATAAAAAAATTTCTTCAGAATAGATTGATCACCGAAAATCTTGAAAGACTTTCTCGATGAGCCAATCTTTTTTATGCAATAGAGGAAGACACAGACCTAATGTGTTTCTCGAGAAAAAATTTGCTGTCAAGAATCACGCCTAAAATTTTAAAAGTCATACAAAGTTAAAGAAACATTATCAATACTGAGATTCGGATGTTAAGGAGTCACTGTCCTTGACCTACTTAAAACCATACTTTAAGTTTAGTTAGGATTCATCATCATACCCCATAATTTGCACTATGCACCAATTTTAGCTAGATCTCTATTAAGGGATTCAGCAACCCCAGTTCTACATTCAGGGGATGGAATTGATCCAAAGAGAGTAGAATCATCTGCATATGCAACAAGCTTGTTTTCTAGGCCAAACCACAGGTCGTGAGTATATAGTATGAAAAGTATTGGTCCAAGAACACTACTGTGTGGAACACCAGATATCACATTCTTATACTCACTATGGTGCCCATAAACAACAACTCTTTGAGATCTATTACTTAAAAATCAATAATAATGCTAAGAAAGTAAAAACCCACTTCCAACTGTTAGAGTTTGAAAACAAAGGCCTCACAATTAAAACGGTCAAAGGCAGCACTAGAATCAAGGCCAATCATACGAACTTCCTGACCACAATAAAGGGATTTCTGTACAGCATTGGAGATTGTAAGAAGGGCATCACATGCTCCAAGGCCTTTACGAATACCAAATTGCAAACTAGGGAATAGGTGATTACCTTCAGCAAACATATCAAGACGTTTTGCCATAAAACATAAAAAAAAAATTAGATATTTTGGGAGTTATGTAAATTGGGTGGTAATCAGTTGGTCTTGAGCTACCACAAACACATTTACATAGAGGAGTAACATTACCAATTCTCCAACAAGTGCTAAAAGCTCCTCTTCTTGCTAACTTGGGCAAAATAACAGATAACCTTGGAGCCAAAAAATCTACAGTCTTCATAAAAAAACCAAAGAAAAATACCATTTGGGCCTAAACTTCCATAAGCATCAAGGTCCATCAACAGAGCTTTCATTTCACGAGATCGAAAAGCTAAACTAGTTAGTTTGGCCTCAGGAAAACAGTAATGAGGAAGTTCAAGTCTTTCATTACTCTGTTTACTGTCAAAAACATCATCCAAAAGGGTTGCCTTTTCCTTTGGACAGTGAGTGACTGAGCCATCTGTTTTAAGTAAAGGAAGAACTGTTGCATCTACTCCAAAGAGTGCAGCTTTAAAGGTAGACCACCATTCATGTTCCTGAGTTGTACCAGAAAGGGATTCTTTTATGGTTAAATTGTATTCCTATTCAGTTGAAGCATAAACTCTCTGAGCAAAAGCTCTAAGCTGAGTATAGTTATTCCAGGTCAAATCTAATCTGTTACCCTTTCAAAGATAATAGGCCTCTTGCTTTTCCAAATAAGCACGAATACAATCATCATTGAACCACGGTTTGTCATTCACTCGATACCTTAGCACACAAGAAAGGATATGCCTATCAATTATGTTGACAAGATTCTCATTCAAAGGGACAACAGGATCAATACTATGATATAACTTTGCCCAATTCAAGCACAAATGATCATGTAAAGTCCCATTTCAGTCTGCTTAAGAATTCATATAAATTTTACAAGAGTATGATACATCAGGGACAGGCTGCCCAGTCTTCACTACTAATGAAATCAAGGCATGACCAGATGTCCCGACCGGAGAACCAACCTTAATAGTTATAACGCCAGGGAGTTAGTGTATAAGAGGTCCAAGCAAATACCAGACCAGTAAGTAGCTTCACTTATGATTTGCTCACAGCCTGATTCAGAGGCTAAGTCTAAAGCTCTTAAGCTACAGCGGTCTGTAGGAGAGTGTTACGATCTTAAAATCGTTACAGGTTCTTTTAATAAGCAAAATAAATATCAACAACACCGATTGAAATATGGGAAATGAATATAAAAAGTAAGACACGAAATAAACACAACACGTTTATTCACCAACTTACAAAGAAAACTAATGTCACTTCTTTGGTTACTCTAACTGACAAATCAAATCAATCAAAACATCAACAGAAAGGGGAACAGTCAATATGGTAGAAGTACTTAAGAAGAGTTTTCTGCAGCTGCTGAGACGATACTGGTACGGAGACTTCAGGCTTGAGAACGTTGCAGAATGGCGGCTGAAGTTCAGAGGAAACTAGCACGATGACCGGATTCGAAGACGTCACAAAAGGGTGGCATCAAGATGGGACATCAGAGGTTTTCTTCCAAGAATTCGATGATACTGTTGAAGTAAGGTTTGAGAACGGTGCAGGAGGGCGGCTGAAGTTCAGATGAAACTGGCACGATGACCAGATTCGAAGACGTCACAAAAGGGGTGGCATCAAGAAGGGACATCAAAGATCTTCTTCCAAGGATTCGATGATACTGTTGAACGAAGGCAGGGTGCAGCCAGTGTTGGCTACTTTTTGTCACAAGTAGGGAGGGTTGGCTGCTTCAATTTTTCTCTTCTTCTTGGCCATAGCAGGATCTTATGGAGATAGGCTTTTGTTGTCTGAAGGGAAGTTTATAATCTGGCTCTATCAGACTTCTGGTCTTCTCTGTTTCTTATCTTGCTAGGACTTGGATCTTATCTGCTTCGGACATAGCTCCTCTCTTTTCTTATGTCCTGTCCTATCTCTCTTGGACAATCTCTTCTTGAAGTTTTTATACTCATGTATGGGCGGAGTTAATTACAGTGGGCAGTAGTCATCTCCATAGAAGGTGTTCTTTTTAACAATTCTGGATCTCTATTGGCTTCCTCAAAAACGCCCATTTCGATTATGCCATGGAAGCTTCTAGAAAAGATTTCTGATGCAATCCGGACCACGTGTTAAGTCGTAACAAAAGGGCAGCACGTGTCCTTCCATGATGACATATATCCTAAACAAGTATTTCATTCGGGATCGGTTTCTCAAAATATGCTAACTCCACTAGTTAAGACGATGACACCTTGGTCAAACAGGACAGTTTTCTTATCACAGCAGGCGTTCTTGGCGAGGCTTGGTTTATTTCCAAAATACTGATAAAAATGAAGAGATGACAGGATTGCGCAAACAGGGCCACAGTCGAATCTCGTCTCGCCTGGCTGCTCACACTGGGAATACATATTTTTGTCTTTTAAACATCTCCTTTTAAAAGTATTATGTCTACCCATGACAGAGAGATAGAACTTAACCCCTCCCCATGCTGAGCGTTAAAATCACCAACAAAGACAAAAGAAGCCTTTCTATCGTCTTCTTGTATCTTAGCCATAATGGAAAGAAGACAATCCAAGATAAAATCCTCCATATCTGGATTCCTGTAGATCGAACACAAATAAAAGTTGCTATGCCGGCCACAAACTTTTATTACCTGAATCTCATGACATCCACACTCATAGCACGACTTATGTGAATAAGTGTACTCATTCCTATATACACCGCCATTCCCCTGGCCCTAGAGATGGCATCACGTTTCAACATTATTGGTTCTTAAAACCAGTTATATGGAGCTCAGATGAGTGTCTCATATTAGAAACCAAAGTTTCTGATCTCAAAAGAATATCATACTGTCTGGACACAACTGTGAGGTCTTGAATATCTGCATGAAGACCACGAATATTGCCATACAGAAGACAACATTGACGAAATCTAGGACGTACTGGTCCCGGATTTCATTCAATGTCTCCAGAAAGCAGAAGAATTAATAATAATAAAAAACAGACAGCATGAATAAAAACTAGAATAACAAGAAATATAGCAAAAACAATATGTACTGAATTATTTTTATAAATATAGGAGACCTAAAAACAGGCGAAGGTTATTAATCGCTCTTTCTCTCTAACATTTCATAAGTGTTAATTTTTGCATTAACCTAGTGTATACATTGTAAGCCGTCATGAAATCTACCAAGATTCCTTTTTTTTTCTTCTTCCTTTTTCTTTTTTTTTTTAGACCACAGTGCTTTTCATCTTTCACTTCGTATCAAATAGAGCAGATGGGGAGAGATGGTTGCACGTTAAGGGGCACCTTTGCCGCTTGTAATGATTTGGAAGTTTCTAAAAATAACGGGGAGACTTTTTTGATATCATGGCTCTCCGGAAGCGTGAAATTTGGTTATATATTTCTTGTTTTCTCTTTGACATGTATTTTATGTTTCTTGTATCTATAAGATATCTCTTCTACTGTATTCCATTGGGATTCATTTATCTCCACGAACATATTTTTTAAGATGTAATTCCTCCCTAACTGTATTTTAATGCAGACAACCTTTCAGAGTTTAATATTTTTTTGAAAGCCGGACGGATTTATTAGTGAGGTTTCCAAAATACTGATCTTGGCTGTCTTTTGATTCTCTCTTTCCTCTGAATCGTTTTTTGAATGCGAGGGATTGCGTCGTTCAGTCTTGGACTGTGGACAGGCTCATATATCTCTTCTGGTTCATTTCGTGTAATATTTATCCAAATAACCAATTAAAATACAGAATAAGAACTAAATTAAGATGTAATAAAAATATTTGATCACAGTTTCCTTTTGGTCCTTAACAGGGATGACTTGCAGTACTTTAATTAAATATCACCGAAGTATAGTCATATTTTATTACTGATAAAATTTTAACAGAAAAATCTGTCAATTTTTATTACTTTGCATACGCTGAAACAGACTTAGATAAATGAAAATGTCGATAAATTAACAAATAAACTATGAAACAAGTTGGACGTTAACATTATGGTATTTACACTTCATATCTGACAATAATCAGTTTGGAGTTCATTTCCTTACTCGTCATTTCCTGTTTTCGTAATCTTTCATCCGCGTTGGCATTCAATCTCAGATGCCCGGTTTTAATTATTACAAATTCATCTCTGAATACATTAAAAAGCCATCAATCCTTGTGCCATACCATAACCTTTGTCCGTAGTCTGGTCGATTTTTCTGATAAGGGGAAACACTTATTTGTATTTAATTTATTCATGTAATTTCAAAACAAAACAAAAATGTATGGCCACTTTCTTATACAGCCCTATCTTTTTTTCGAGAAAATCAAGAAAAAGGACCATAAGCTATTTTAATTTCATATGCAAACATGAATTACAAACAAGGAAAACAGTCTTTTTTATGAAATTTTATTCAATGATGATTGCCTATTACAATAACATGCATACACAAAAAAACCATACACATAAATACATACACTTACTGTACGTAACCCGCATTGAATAACTGTCTTAAACTTGTAACTCAAAGAAGGCGCTTCAGACTTTTGTTTTCTTTACAGCGGAGATTGAAATAACCAGATGTTGAGATTTAATAGTTAAAATAATATGCTTTAGCATTTGATTTTCTATTGAAAATCAACCTGACCTCTCCAAAGGGGAAAAAACACACTGTTGGATATTTAGTAATTTTGAACCCCTCGAAAATTTATGGTCCAAACTTCATAGCAATTGTAGGGTATGGGGTGGGGGGATGGAAGCATCGGGCGAAAATATCGGAATCACCTGCCAGGTGCAAGTGAAATTTCCTTTGTTAAGTCCATGTGTCTTCTTTCGAAAAATACAATAAGTTGATTTCCTTAAAATTTTGTTGATTAATTTCGCTTGAACTCCATGAAGTTACAGACCGACCCCTCGGCCACCACGTGGCATAGGCCATATATCAAATAAGACTGGAACTCATGTGCCACGTGTGCCTGTGTGGGCATGTGCGCGGCCGGAAATTGCGGACAACTGGGGACCTCTTGCCACCAGAACAGTGCAACATAGGGTCATCAAACTGGTGCAGCCGGCAAGTGGACAGAACAGGCTTCCAGCACTCACCACCAGGTGTTGCACTTCCACTTGCATG
>NC_090748.1:45302248-45322248 GCF_036898095.1 Palaemon carinicauda
TGAAGTTGGGGAGCATCAGTCCTGGTGGATGTTGGACGAGGGTCTTGGTTTTGTCTGAGTTGACTTGCATCCCAAAACGTTCGTAGGCAGAGTTGTATGCATCAGCTAACGACTGCAGGTCCTCTGCCGTCTGACCTGGGGTGGCATTGTCGTCAGCATACTGCAGTTCTCGCACTGCACACAAGGTGGTCTTGGTTCTGGCGCGGAGTCTAGCGTGGTTGAAAGCGCCTCCATCCATGCGGAAACGTAGGTCGACTGAGGGTGTGTCTGGGGGAATCTCGTTGAGCATTGCTGCGGTGTATAGCGAGAAACACGTCGGGGCCAGAACACAGCCCTGCTTCAGGCTGCCGTTGATGGGGAATGGGTCTGAAAGAGAGTTCTGGTGGCAGACTCTCCCAACCATTCCGTCATGGAGGGCACGCACCAGCTTGACAAAATCGGGTGGGCAGCCATATCTTTTGAGGACAGCCCACATGGCAGGTCGAGGTACTTTGTCGAAGGCCTTTTTCAAATCCCAGAAGATGAACATTATGGGCTGTTGTTGTTCGAGGCTCTTCTCTTGTAGTTGTCGCGCACAGAAGATCATGTCTATGGTCCCACGGGAAGGTCGAAAGCCGCACTGGGACTCTGGCAGGACGTCTTCTGCGAGAATAAGGAGGCGGTCAAGTAGAATCCGAGCAAAAATCTTACTCGCGATGCTTAGTAGTGATATTCCCCGGTAGTTGTTACAGTTCTCCCTGTCTCAGTTTAAGGAGCATCAAACGGTTCCTCAAGCCGGGGCCACCGTGAGTGAGGAGCTCCAACGGGATGTTGTCTGGCCCTCGGGCTTTGCCAGGCTTCATGCGCTGCAGGGCCTTGTTAAAGTCATGGATGGAGGGTGGTAGTGCCATCCAGTGACGGACGGGATGCTGCGGGGTCATTCGCAGGAGATCGTCTGGGGTGTCTGCTTGGTCATTGAGGAGGTTCTCAAAGTGAGACCTCCACCTGGCCAGGATGCCCTCGCTGTCGGTGATGGTCGTGGCCCCATCCGTGTCCTTCAGGCTGCCCACTGATGACCGTGTGGGACCGAATATTTCTTTTGTTGCTGCATAGAAGCTGCGCAGGTCACGTTGGTCAGTGAAATTCTGTATTTCTGCAGCTTTTCTTTGCCACCAGGTGTTCTGGGCTTCACGGATACCTCTTTGGCAACCAGCTTCAGCCACCTTGTGAGCAAATTTGTTAGATGCTGTTGGTTGGTTTTCCAAAGTCAGGCATGCTTGTCGTTTGGTTTCAATGAGAAGAGAGATGGTAGCATCATTCTCATCAAACCAATCCTGCCGTTTCTTGGTGGCGTAGCCTAGTGTTTCCTCCGCGGCACGGGCCATGGCGTTTCTGAGGGTGGTCCAGTGGTGCTCGACAGTGGCCTGACCCACGGGGTCTGCGAGGTATTGTTCGCAGGCCTCCTTGTAGTTCTGTGCCACCTGTGGGTTGCGGAGCTTACTACAATCAAAGCGTTGGTGTGGTACGCTGTCAGGTGCCCTTCTGGGTGGTCGCAGGGTCGTCACAGAGAGTCGGGAGATGAGGAGTCTGTGGTCCGTCCAGCAGTCGTCCGCTCCGGGCATGGATCGGGTGATGCGGACGTCTCCTCGGTCTCTGGCTCTGGTCAGGACGTAGTCCAGGGTGTGCCAGTGTTTAGACCGTGGGTGTCTCCATGTGGTCTTTTGTCGCTTTGGTAACTGGAAGATGGTGTTGGTTACCACAAGTTGGTGTTCTGCACACAGACCCAGTAAGAGTTGGCCATTGGCGTTGCAATTTCCAATGCCATGGCGGCCGATGATTCCCTCCCACAGGCGATGGTCATTGCCTACTCGGGCATTAAAGCACAACGAGCTTGTCATTGGCGGGCACTGCCTGGATGGTGCGGTCGAGCTGGGTGTAGAAGGCAGCTTTGTTATCATCGGTTGAGGTCATAGTCGGGGCGTAGACAGAGATCAGGGTGAGATGTCTGTCCCGCGTGATGGGGATGCGGACAGTCATCAGGCGCTCACTGATGGCCTTGGGAGCGAGGTTGTGCTGCTGCACTAGCTGGGAACGGACACCGTGGATGCGAGGCTCCTCTAGGGCCTTGCCTTTCCAGAAGATGGTGTAGCCTGTTCCAGCTTCCCTGATGTTGCCCTCTTCGGGTAGTCTGGTCTCGCTAAGAGCCGCCACATCAACATTGAAGCGGGCTAGCTCCTTGCAGACGAGGGCTGTACGTCGTTCCAGGCGGTTGGTGTTCGTCACGTCTTGGAGGGTGCGGATGTTCCACGCACCTAAGGTTAATATTTTTTTCTTGTTATTTCGACCGCATTAGTGGGATGTCCGCCAGCCGCGGTGAGCTGACCAGACGGGTTTTCCGTGTCCGATGTTTACCCCACCTTTTCTAGGGGCCTCCCCATGAGGGGTGGGCTGCGGTGTCCGCAATAGGCCAGCCCAGTCACGGGTCCAGCTGCCGAACTCTGGTGTCACGGCACCGTCACCAGAGAACGACTGAATCTTAGACTCGCCGCCTGAGTGCAGTTGTGGGCTAAGGGCTTCCAGCTATCCAGGCCTGCCCCCTTCACCCACGGTGCTGTCGCCTCAGGACTTGCTGGTGGTGGTGATGATGATGATGTTGAGAAAGAGATGAAGAAGGGTGGAGGAAACGACAGAATGCCAGTAGCTAGGTATATTGTTTTGGGTGGTCATGGCTTTGCAACGGCCACGCACACACACTTGGCCCACATCATTTTCACCGCGGCTCAAGACATAATGCTCACTGGTAATATTGAAGCTTTGCTTGCCAATTTCAGAGGTACCGATGGGGGATCGAGAGCATGTTTATCAGTAAGTAAGGAAGCTAATTGTTCTAGTATCCATGTTTATAGCAATTCATTTTTTCTTAGCAATAGTGTTGATATTTTGGAAGAGAATTGCTTATCAGGGTTTACTACTAATACATTTTTTTCAGTCCTTAATGATAAGGGTGATATTTTGGAGGGACAATTGCAGCGTGCCACTGATCAAATTCTCGAATCTGAGTGCAAGTATTTCTTGAATTATGATCAAACGAATTATTGTGAAACTAATACAGACCTTGACGAAAAGTTAACTGAATTTACTTTAAAACAGATTAGTAGAAGATCTGATGGAAGGATAGAAGTTCCTTTGTCATGGAATACCAAAGTGTCTCATTTACTTTCTAAAAATGAGGTGTTATCTAAGCTCATACTTAAGTCAAACCTTAAGAAGCTCAGGAAGAATGAAGGTCATTTACAATTAGTTGATCAAACTTTTAAAGAGCAGATTAAGTTGGGCATCATTGAGCCAATATATGATTTAGAGGTTTACAAGGCTGAACATCCCTACTTCTCTTTTTTGCCTCATATGCCTATTTTTAAGCTAGACAGAGAGTCGACTAAATGTAGGGTAGTGTTTTTGCCTAATCTCAAGGAATCTTCTAAAAAGCACATCTTTATCACATAACCAGTGTATGTTTTCAGGACCTATTTTGAATCAGAAATTGTCATCATCTTTCCTTAATTTACGGTTTGATAATTATTTGTTAGTTTTTGATTTGCAGAAGGCGTTTAATATGCTTGCTTTAAGTGAAACTGACCAAGCTAGATTACTGTTTTACTGGTACAAGAATGTTAGTAAGGGAGACTTTTCCTTGGTTGCATTTAAGAATGTTAGGCTTCCGTTTGGATTGAGATGCAGCCCATTTTTACTTATGATATCTCTGTATTACATATTAGTTGCACAAGCATCTGACCAGTCAATGTTGTCTGAATTAAAGCATTTAATATATTCACTTATATATATGGATAATGGAGCTGTCACTTTCAATGATTCAGAGAGTTTACATTTGGCTTATAAACAGATTCCATGTATTTTTGAGCCATACAATTTCAAGGTTCAACAGATTGTCACTAATGATAGGGATTTACAGGATGTAATTGATGTAGAGAATAAAGTAGTCACTCCTGAAATAAATAAACTGTTCGGTCTAACATGGGATAGGTACTCTGATAAGATATTTAAAAAGCCCATTAATCTAAATGCTGAAGCTAAGACTAAAAGGTCCATATTGCAAACTATTGCTTCCCAGTTCGATATCTTTGGATTTAATATGCCATTATTTAACAGGTGTAGATTATTTATGCATAAATTACAGTGTCGAAAGAAACTTGGATGGGATCAAATACTATCTCAGGAGTTGCAAAAGGAATGGCAAAATATTTCAAAGCAGTGTAACAGAGCAGCACCTTTACGTATTTCTAGATCTGTTGGTCCTCGTAATGGTGAATATAGTATTGTAGTGTTTACAGATGCCAGTAGTGATATATATGGATGTGTCCTTTATTTGCTTCATAATGAATCTAATAAGCTTAGCTTCGTTCATGCCAAAAATAGGCTAGTTAATAAACAGCTAGATGGCAAGTCGATACCAGCCCTTGAGTTAAATGCAATAAGTTTAGGAGTAGAATGTGCTATGGAAATTTTCAATGACTTATCTGGGTCACATTGCATGAAGCCTCTACAGATTGTGAATATGACTTTATGTACAGATTCTATTTGTGCTTTACATTGGCTTAATGCATCTTCATCTAAATTAGATAAAATGAATAAACACACAACATTTGTTCGCAACAGGATTCATAATATTCAGAGAAAGTGTGAAATGTTTCCTGTTACTTTTAAATTTGTTTCTGGTAAGGCAAATCCTGCAGATTTGGTGACAAGATGTGTGTCGTATAATCAGCTTATGAATTCAAATTATTTTTCAGGACCTAGTTTGGATGAAGCCAATATTCCAGAGCTATCAGTCACAATACCAGCATTTGAAATTGGTGAAGAGAGCAATTGTTCCCATGGTCTTTCTGTGCTTTTGTCCAGTGCGGAGCCTCTCATTGATATTAACAAGTTTTCCACTTTTAGGAGACTAGTGCTAGTATATCGGAGAGTTTTGATGTGTGTCCAGAAATGGAAAGTTAGAGCAGGGTTGAAGTGTGATAATGACGATTCTAGTACTCCCTACTTTGCTCAAGCCCTTAATTTATTGATCTCTTTTGAGCAGAAGAAATATTTTTCTGAAGTTTTTGAATATTTCAGTAAAGTTAATGTGCCTATTAAAGACATTCCTTCTATTGTGACAAAGTTTAACATATTTTTTGATGAGCAAGGTTTGCTTAGAGTAAGAAGTAAATTTAAGAAGTGGTATTTAAACAAAGATGACAAGTTTCCCATTCTACTGCCTAATGATAGTTATCTCACAAGACTTATTATAATGAATGCTCATGATAAATTACTTCATTCTGGTAGTTATGCCGTATTGACCGAATTAAGAAAAAATTATTTCATACCCAAACATTTTTCTACTGTTAAGAAAGCTTTGAAGCAGTGTATTCATTGTCGTCGGTTCAATAGTCGTAACATTAAACTTAACCAGAATTCCTATAGAGATTTCCGCTGTAATCGACCTAATGTTCCTTTTGCCAATATATTTATAGATTATCTTGGTCTATTTTCAGTTAAAGTTAGTGGTGGGACACATAAAGTATGGTTATTATGTTTGACTTGTACTTGGTCTAGAGCAATTAATATAAAGATAGTTAAAAGTTTAAATGTAAGTGAATTTTTAAGAGCTTTTCAGATGCATTGCTTGGAGTATGGGATCCCTCAGTTGTGCATTAGTGATCAGGGATCGCAGCTTGTAGCCGGAGCTAATATTATTACCTCATTTATCAGGGATCCAGAAACTCTGCTTTATTTTGAAGAAAATAATGTTGCCCCTCTTTCCTTTCAACAATATTCCAAAGGTGCTAGTCAGTTGGGATCTATGGTTGAGGTGTGCGTTAAAATGGTAAAAAGGTTAATTTTTGGAGCAATAAAGAATAAAATTTTATCCTATTCGGATTTTGAGTTTTTAGTATGTAATGTGATCCATCTCGCTAATAGACGTCCCATAGCTTTTAAGGAAGTTGTTAGAAATGATAGTAAAGATTCTCTTCCTGAACCAATCACCCCTGAACATTTGATCAGAGGGTATGAGCTGTCTTCCTTAAATTTGATTCCTGAATTGCAGAGCATTCCACAAGATCCAGATTTTGATTCCAGAGACATAGAGAGGAGTTACCAGGGGTTGTGCAAGGTTAAAGAAAATCTTAATAATATTTATCATAATGGATTTATAGGTAATTTATTATATCAAGCTATTGACCGAAAGGATAGGTATCGTCCGGTTTCTCATGCATTGATAAAGCCAGGAGATGTAG
Source organism: Palaemon carinicauda (assembly GCF_036898095.1). Taxonomy (NCBI): domain Eukaryota; kingdom Metazoa; phylum Arthropoda; class Malacostraca; order Decapoda; family Palaemonidae; genus Palaemon; species Palaemon carinicauda. The sequence goes on from NC_090748.1 coordinate 45,308,524, forward strand.
TTCTTGTGAAGGAGGAACATACTAAAACGAGTAATTATCCCCTAGGATTAGTTCGCGACGTTGTAAGTAATGATTTGGGAGAGGTGACCCAAGTAACTGTACTGAAAGGGAAAACTAAAAAGATTACTAAATTACATGTAAGTCAAATAATTCCTTTCCTTGAGAGTAATACTACTGATGATATAGTTTGTATTACTGATACTAAGAATGTTCCTGGTGCTGTTAGAAAGAAAATTTCCTCGCGGCCTAAAAGAAAAGCTGCTACGATAAGTGAGGAAAGAACAAGAAAAATGTTGCTCTAATTTCATATGTTCATTTACAGCGATGAAGATTTTTTACCTTTGAAAAATCTTCATCCTCTTCCGTGGACTAAACGGAAATTAGTATTTCTTACATTTGTTTATTAGTATATTTATATATGTATTTATTGAAGTAAGGAGGACTTTTCTCTTATACTATTAAAATAACTAGTTAAATTACATTTATATGCTTGGTACCATCTAAGTCCTGCTTGCTTACTACGAGCTAAGTAATTAGCTAACAAGCCTGCTAATCACGCCATTTTCTCTTTACTTGGGAGGTTCATGGATATACCCAAGGCAGTCTGGCCTAGCATACCATACCGTCCATATCTTCACTGGCAGTATTTCGGCACGAAGATTTGAGCTGCCAGATTCGTGCTACAAGATTTTGATTATTGAATTTGTGCTGTGCTGCTATTTTACCGTACGATGTTTGGGTTGAGCAATTCAAGTGTTTCCGCATTGACGAAGTTATTCAACATGATCTAACTTCCCTTAATTTGGACTCTGAGCTTCCTTCGGCATGAAACTTTAAACTTCGAGGGCATTCGACTCGTCTCATAGCTTGCATGGATAAAGGTGAGAACCAAGCATTGTTAGGGGTTTCGTAATGTTTTATGGTAATCATTATCCGTTGCCTTAAGCCTTCAAAGCACCAATATTAAAATAAATTCCTTCCTCTCTGATAGATATATATATATTGTGTACTATTAAACTAATTTTGATACTTGTACAATACTTTCGCTTAGGTATAATTGGTGAAGCTAGGTCGTCCTGGGTTATCATCCTGCGTTCATCTTTCTTATTTATATTATTGGTAAGACTTTATATTAGATTTAATTCGAAGGGTGAATGTTATAGTGAATACATTATATAAAATTATATTGCTTATATTTATAGCTTCAGGACAGTGTTTGATGTCGGAATGTATTTCATTTTCCAGGATATCATTTATCCATATGTTTAATTGAAATGGCTTAGTCCGAGGATAAATTCCCGGTTTCTTACATTGGCGAGCACTTCAAACATTATCGGTAATGGCTTATTAGGTTTATATAGATCATATATGCAATTTACGATTTATTCATATATACTTTGTTCAAATTGAATTTATATAATTTCCTTTCTTTTATTATATTTTGATATATTCCTTTTTGTTGTCTATACAGGTGAGGTTGGAAAAGCTGAAAGTAGTTTGGAAATTACCCCTAGATATAACCACCTTCAAGCAATCGGAATAGACCATTTATAGCATTTTTATTTTTCTGAAATGTTTATAATAAATTTGGTGAATTGTTTTGAAGAGTTTTCCTAACTACCATTGTAGAATGTTCAAATTTCAGCTTATGGCGCCCAACGTGGGGCTTTGATGGAGACTGCCGAATTTGCCGGAGTAAATTTCTTGTGTTAAGGGTTGCTCAGAGTCCAATAATTAATTTTCTTTTCTAGCTCGTTATATTTTGTTAATTATGAATAAGTTACAGGTATTTGTAGGTCAGCGGAAGACTATTAGGAAAAAGGTCACTGAATGTTTTAATAATGTTAATAATTATGATTCCTTTAATCCTTCTGAGCGTTTGTCTGAGAGAGCTATTCTCTTACACTATAAGGAAAAGTTGTCTGATCTCGATAGTAAGATTCTAACTGAGAAATTCTTTAATAGAGAAACTGTAGTTGAGGCTGATTTGGAAACTGAATTAAATTCCTGTCAAGATTATTTGGATAAAATTGAAAGGTTATTGCCCTTGCTTGATGTTTCTGAAAATCCTCGTTCTAATGTAACTGATACTGCTAGAAGCTTGCTTAAGCAGCCCACAGCTCCTCTTCCAAAATTTAGTAGTAGAGAAGGGGAAGATTTTTTAAGGTTCATAACCGAGTTTGAAAACACAACCAGTGCATTTAGTTATCCAGATAGGGATTTGTTGCTTTTACTAAAACAGCAAATAGATGGTAGGGCTAAGTATTTGTTGTATTGCTTAGAAGCTGACAAGCAATCTTATAAAGATGCCAAGGAGTTGTTGGTTTCAGCTTTTGCTTCTAAAGAAGCTAGAATAAATTCTACCATCCAGAAATTGTTGAATCTTAAGCTTGGAGAGAAGGATGATCCTTTCATATATATCTCAAATCTGAGAACTATTTGTGAGGCTGTTAGGACGTTAAAAATTGATGCTAATGAGTTTACAAGGTTTTTTGCTTGGCGTGGTATTAATGATAATTTCAAGAGTCACTTGGTTCAAATCACCACGAAAACTCACCCCTCTTTGGATGATATTCTCGATAATTTTTTTAATGCTAGTGAGAGGTACGAAAGTACTAAAGGTAAAACTCCTCAAGAGATTAAGTTTAGAAATAAGTTCAGAAATACTCCTGTTAAAGACAGTACTGATAGTTTGGCCGTTAAAACTAAAGTAATGGAAAGTAAATTTTCTGTACCAAACTGTCTCCTTTGTAGTAGAAGTGATAGTAAGGAAACTAATCATTATGTTAATAAATGTCAGAAATTCTCTACTCCTGCAGAAAAAGTTCACATAATTGAGTCTTTCGGAGGTTGTGTAAAATGTGGAATGTTAAACCATATGTCTAGCGAGTGTAGGTTTAGGTTTAAAAAGCGTTGCATAAATTGTAATGGTTATCACATGAGTTACCTTTGTGTGTCAGAATCTGCAAGGGATGGATCATCTCAGACTAATAAACATAATTCTAATGCCAAACAGGAGGCTAGCAGTGGAGTTGCTGTAACACACCAGTACTCGACGAATTCCATATTGCCCACATTTACTTTTTCTCTTGAGGGCAATGATAGTGTCTATAGGGGTTTGAAGGACAGCGGTTCTCAGAGTACATTTGTGTCTGCCAGATTAGCAAATTCACACAATTTTAAAATTGTTCACTCAAACATTGAGCTCACGGTCAAGGGTTTTAATGAGAGTAAAAGGTACTGTACTAAAGTTATTAAGATGCCTCTTAGGATTGGAGATTCAGTGGAGCATATTTTGGCAATTGTGGTTCCGGAGATAAGCATTAATTTAGAGTTACCCTTTCTTGGTGAACTTGTTGAAGCTGTGCACAGTAAAGGGTTAGTTCTTGCTGATAAATTGTTGAATAGTAATTTGAGGAAAATTGATAATGTGCATCTTTTGCTGGTCACAGATTCTTTCAGTTGCTTAACGGGAAAAGAGATAGTGATTGGTAATGTGAGTCCCTCTGTGTACATTGAATCTAAGGTAGGAATAATGCTCACTGGTAATATTGAAGCTTTGCTTGCCAATTTCAGAGGTACCGATGGGGGATCGAGAGCATGTTTATCAGTAAGTAAGGAAGCTAATTGTTCTAGTATCCATGTTTATAGCAATTCATTTTTTCTTAGCAATAGTGTTGATATTTTGGAAGAGAATTGCTTATCAGGGTTTACTACTAATACATTTTTTTCAGTCCTTAATGATAAGGGTGATATTTTGGAGGGACAATTGCAGCGTGCCACTGATCAAATTCTCGAATCTGAGTGCAAGTATTTCTTGAATTATGATCAAACGAATTATTGTGAAACTAATACAGACCTTGACGAAAAGTTAACTGAATTTACTTTAAAACAGATTAGTAGAAGATCTGATGGAAGGATAGAAGTTCCTTTGTCATGGAATACCAAAGTGTCTCATTTACTTTCTAAAAATGAGGTGTTATCTAAGCTCATACTTAAGTCAAACCTTAAGAAGCTCAGGAAGAATGAAGGTCATTTACAATTAGTTGATCAAACTTTTAAAGAGCAGATTAAGTTGGGCATCATTGAGCCAATATATGATTTAGAGGTTTACAAGGCTGAACATCCCTACTTCTCTTTTTTGCCTCATATGCCTATTTTTAAGCTAGACAGAGAGTCGACTAAATGTAGGGTAGTGTTTTTGTCTAATCTCAAGGAATCTTCTAAAAGCACATCTTTATCACATAACCAGTGTATGTTTTCAGGACCTATTTTGAATCAGAAATTGTCATCATCTTTCCTTAATTTACGGTTTGATAATTATTTGTTAGTTTTTGATTTGCAGAAGGCGTTTAATATGCTTGCTTTAAGTGAAACTGACCAAGCTAGATTACTGTTTTACTGGTACAAGAATGTTAGTAAGGGAGACTTTTCCTTGGTTGCATTTAAGAATATTAGGCTTCCGTTTGGATTGAGATGCAGCCCATTTTTACTTATGATATCTCTGTATTACATATTAGTTGCACAAGCATCTGACCAGTCAATGTTGTCTGAATTAAAGCATTTAATATATTCACTTATATATATGGATAATGGAGCTGTCACTTTCAATGATTCAGAGAGTTTACATTGGGCTTATAAACAGATTCCATGTATTTTTGAGCCATACAATTTCAAGGTTCAACAGATTGTCACTAATGATAGGGATTTACAGGATGTAATTGATGTAGAGAATAAAGTAGTCACTCCTGAAATAAATAAACTGTTCGGTCTAACATGGGATAGGTACTCGGATGAGATATTTACAAAGCCCATTAATCTAAATGCTGAAGCTAAGACTAAAAGGTCCATATTGCAAACTATTGCATCCCAGTTCGATATCTTTGGATTTAATATGCCATTATTTAACAGGTGTAGATTATTTATGCATAAATTACAGTGTCGAAAGAAACTTGGATGGGATCAAATACTATCTCAGGAGTTGCAGAAGGAATGGCAAAATATTTCAAAGCAGTGTAACAGAGCAGCACCTTTACGTATTTCTAGATCTGTTGGTCCTCGTAATGGTGAATATAGTATTGTAGTGTTTACAGATGCCAGTAGTGATATATATGGATGTGTCCTTTATTTGCTTCATAATGAATATAATAAGCTTAGCTTCGTTCATGCCAAAAATAGGCTAGTTAATAAACAGCTAGATGGCAAGTCGATACCAGCCCTTGAGTTAAATGCAATAAGTTTAGGAGTAGAATGTGCTATGGAAATTTTCAATGACTTATCTGGGTCACATTGCATGAAGCCTCTACAGCTTTGTGAATATGACTTTATGTACAGATTCTATTTGTGCTTTACATTGGCTTAATGCATCTTCATCTAAATTAGATAAAATTAATAAACACACAACATTTGTTCGCAACAGGATTCATAATATTCAGAGAAAGTGTGAAATGTTTCCTGTTACTTTTAAATTTGTTTCTGGTAAGGCAAATCCTGCAGATTTGGTGACAAGATGTGTGTCGTATAATCAGCTTATGAATTCAAATTATTTTTCAGGACCTAGTTTGGATGAAGCCAATATTCCAGAGCTATCAGTCACAATACCAGCATTTGAAATTGGTGAAGAGAGCAATTGTTCCCATGGTCTTTCTGTGCTTTTGTCCAGTGCGGAGCCTCTCATTGATATTAACAAGTTTTCCACTTTTAGGAGACTAGTGCTAGTATATCGGAGAGTTTTGATGTGTGTCCAGAAATGGAAAGTTAGAGCAGGGTTGAAGTGTGATAATGACGATTCTAGTACTCCCTACTTTGCTCAAGCCCTTAATTTATTGATCTCTTTTGAGCAGAAGAAATATTTTTCTGAAGTTTTTGAATATTTCAGTAAAGTTAATGTGCCTATTAAAGACATTCCTTCTATTGTGACAAAGTTTAACATATTTTTTGATGAGCAAGGTTTGCTTAGAGTAAGAAGTAAATTTAAGAAGTGGTATTTAAACAAAGATGACAAGTTTCCCATTCTACTGCCTAATGATAGTTATCTCACAAGACTTATTATAATGAATGCTCATGATAAATTACTTCATTCTGGTAGTTATGCCGTATTGACCGAATTAAGAAAAAATTATTTCATACCCAAACATTTTTCTACTGTTAAGAAAGCTTTGAAGCAGTGTATTCATTGTCGTCGGTTCAATAGTCGTAACATTAAACTTAACCAGAATTCCTATAGAGATTTCCGCTGTAATCTACCTAATTTTCCTTTTGCCAATATATTTATAGATTATCTTGGTCCATTTTCAGTTAAAGTTAGTGGTGGGACACATAAAGTATGGTTATTATGTTTGACTTGTACTTGGTCTAGAGCAATTAATATAAAGATAGTTAAAAGTTTAAATGTAAGTGAATTTTTAAGAGCTTTTCAGATGCATTGCTTGGAGTATGGGATCCCTCAGTTGTGCATTAGTGATCAGGGATCGCAGCTTGTAGCCGGAGCTAATATTATTACCTCATTTATCAGGGATCCAGAAACTCTGCTTTATTTTGAAGAAAATAATGTTGCCCCTCTTTCCTTTCAACAATATTCCAAAGGTGCTAGTCAGTTGGGATCTATGGTTGAGGTGTGCGTTAAAATGGTAAAAAGGTTAATTTTTGGAGCAATAAAGAATAAAATTTTATCCTATTCGGATTTTGAGTTTTTAGTATGTAATGTGATCCATCTCGCTAATAGACGTCCCATAGCTTTTAAGGAAGTTGTTAGAAATGATAGTAAAGATTCTCTTCCTGAACCAATCACCCCTGAACATTTGATCAGAGGGTATGAGCTGTCTTCCTTAAATTTGATTCCTGAATTGCAGAGCATTCCACAAGATCCAGATTTTGATTCCAGAGACATAGAGAGGAGTTACCAGGGGTTGTGCAAGGTTAAAGAAAATCTTAATAATATTTATCATAATGGATTTTTAGGTAATTTATTATATCAAGCTATTGACCGAAAGGATAGGTATCGTCCGGTTTCTCATGCATTGATAAAGCCAGGAGATGTAGTTCTTGTGAAGGAGGAACATAATAAAAGGAGTAATTATCCCCTAGGATTAGTTCGCGACGTTGTAAGTAATGATTTGGGAGAGGTGACCCAAGTAACTATACTGAAAGGGAAAACTAAAAAGATTACTAAATTTCATGTAAGTCAAATAATTCCTTTCCTTGAGAGTAATACTACTGATGATATAGTTTGTATTACTGATACTAAGAATGTTCCTGGTGCTGTTAGAAAGAAAATTTCCTCGCGGCCTAAAAGAAAAGCTGCTACGATAAGTGAGGAAAGAACAAGAAAAATGTTGCTCTAATTTCATATGTTCATTTACAGCGATGAAGATTTTTTACCTTTGAAAAATCTTCATCCTCTTCCGTGGACTAAACGGAAATTAGTATTTCTTACATTTGTTTATTAGTATATTTATATATGTATTTATTGAAGTAAGGAGGACTTTTCTCTTATACTATTAAAATAACTAGTTAAATTACATTTATATGCTTGGTACCATCTAAGTCCTGCTTGCTTACTACGAGCTAAGTAATTAGCTAACAAGCCTGCTAATCACGCCATTTTCTCTTTACTTGGGAGGTTCATGGATATACCCAAGGCAGTCTGGCCTAGCATACCATACCGTCCATATCTTCACTGGCAGTATTTCGGCACGAAGATTTGAGCTGCCAGATTCGTGCTACAAGATTTTGATTATTGAATTTGTGCTGTGCTGCTATTTTACCGTACGATGTTTGGGTTGAGCAATTCAAGTGTTTCCGCATTGACGAAGTTATTCAACATGATCTAACTTCCCTTAATTTGGACTCTGAGCTTCCTTCGGCATGAAACTTTAAACTTCGAGGGCATTCGACTCGTATCATAGCTTGCATGGATAAAGGTGAGAACCAAGCATTGTTAGGGGTTTCGTAATGTTTTATGGTAATCATTATCCGTTGCCTTAAGCCTTCAAAGCACCAATATTAAAATAAATTCCTTCCTCTCTGATAGATATATATATATTGTGTACTATTAAACTAATTTTGATACTTGTACAATACTTTCGCTTAGGTATAATTGGTGAAGCTAGGTCGTCCTGGGTTATCATCCTGCGTTCATCTTTCTTATTTATATTATTGGTAAGACTTTATATTAGATTTAATTCGAAGGGTGAATGTTATAGTGAATACATTATATAAAATTATATTGCTTATATTTATAGCTTCAGGACAGTGTTTGATGTCGGAATGTATTTCATTTTCCAGGATATCATTTATCCATATGTTTAATTGAAATGGCTTAGTCCGAGGATAAATTCCCGGTTTCTTACATTGGCGAGCACTTCAAACATTATCGGTAATGGCTTATTAGGTTTATATAGATCATATATGCAATTTACGATTTATTCATATATACTTTGTTCAAATTGAATTTATATAATTCCCTTTCTTTTATTATATTTTGATATATTCCTTTTTGTTGTCTATACAGGTGAGGTTGGAAAAGCTGAAAGTAGTTTGGAAATTACCCCTAGATATAACCACCTTCAAGCAATCGGAATAGACCATTTATAGCATTTTTATTTTTCTGAAATGTTTATAATAAATTTGGTGAATTGTTTTGAAGAGTTTTCCTAACTACCATTGTAGAATGTTCAAATTTCAGCTTATGGCGCCCAACGTGGGGCTTTGATGGAGACTGCCGAATTTGCCGGAGTAAATTTCTTGTGTTTAAGGGTTGCTCAGAGTCCAATAATTAATTTTCTTTTCTAGCTCGTTATATTTTGTTAATTATGAATAAGTTACAGGTATTTGTAGGTCAGCGGAAGACTATTAGGAAAAAGGTCACTGAATGTTTTAATAATGTTAATAATTATGATTCCTTTAATCCTTCTGAGCGTTTGTCTGAGAGAGCTATTCTCTTACACTATAAGGAAAAGTTGTCTGATCTCGATAGTAAGATTCTAACTGAGAAATTCTTTAATAGAGAAACTGTAGTTGAGGCTGATTTGGAAACTGAATTAAATTCCTGTCAAGATTATTTGGATAAAATTGAAAGGTTATTGCCCTTGCTTGATGTTTCTGAAAATCCTCGTTCTAATGTAACTGATACTGCTAGAAGCTTGCTTAAGCAGCCCACAGCTCCTCTTCCAAAATTTAGTAGTAGAGAAGGGGAAGATTTTTTAAGGTTCATAACCGAGTTTGAAAACACAACCAGTGCATTTAGTTATCCAGATAGGGATTTGTTGCTTTTACTAAAACAGCAAATAGATGGTAGGGCTAAGTATTTGTTGTATTGCTTAGAAGCTGACAAGCAATCTTATAAAGATGCCAAGGAGTTGTTGGTTTCAGCTTTTGCTTCTAAAGAAGTTAGAATAAATTCTACCATCCAGAAATTGTTGAATCTTAAGCTTGGAGAGAAGGATGATCCTTTCATATATATCTCAAATCTGAGAACTATTTGTGAGGCTGTTAGGACGTTAAAAATTGATGCTAATGAGTTTACAAGGTTTTTTGCTTGGCGTGGTATTAATGATAATTTCAAGAGTCACTTGGTTCAAATCACCACGAAAACTCACCCCTCTTTGGATGATATTCTCGATAATTTTTTTAATGCTAGTGAGAGGTACGAAAGTACTAAAGGTAAAACTCCTCAAGAGATTAAGTTTAGAAATAAGTTCAGAAATACTCCTGTTAAAGACAGTACTGATAGTTTGGCCGTTAAAACTAAAGTAATGGAAAGTAAATTTTCTGTACCAAACTGTCTCCTTTGTAGTAGAAGTGATAGTAAGGAAACTAATCATTATGTTAATAAATGTCAGAAATTCTCTACTCCTGCAGAAAAAGTTCACATAATTGAGTCTTTCGGAGGTTGTGTAAAATGTGGAATGTTAAACCATATGTCTAGCGAGTGTAGGTTTAGGTTTAAAAAGCGTTGCATAAATTGTAATGGTTATCACATGAGTTACCTTTGTGTGTCAGAATCTGCAAGGGATGGATCATCTCAGACTAATAAACATAATTCTAATGCCAAACAGGAGGCTAGCAGTGGAGTTGCTGTAACACACCAGTACTCGACGAATTCCATATTGCCCACATTTACTTTTTCTCTTGAGGGCAATGATAGTGTCTATAGGGGTTTGAAGGACAGCGGTTCTCAGAGTACATTTGTGTCTGCCAGATTAGCAAATTCACACAATTTTAAAATTGTTCACTCAAACATTGAGCTCACGGTCAAGGGTTTTAATGAGAGTAAAAGGTACTGTACTAAAGTTATTAAGATGCCTCTTAGGATTGGAGATTCAGTGGAGCATATTTTGGCAATTGTGGTTCCGGAGATAAGCATTAATTTAGAGTTACCCTTTCTTGGTGAACTTGTTGAAGCTGTGCACAGTAAAGGGTTAGTTCTTGCTGATAAATTGTTGAATAGTAATTTGAGGAAAATTGATAATGTGCATCTTTTGCTGGGCACAGATTCTTTCAGTTGCTTAACGGGAAAAGAGATAGTGATTGGTAATGTGAGTCCCTCTGTGTACATTGAATCTAAGGTAGGAATAATGCTCACTGGTAATATTGAAGCTTTGCTTGCCAATTTCAGAGGTACCGATGGGGGATCGAGAGCATGTTTATCAGTAAGTAAGGAAGCTAATTGTTCTAGTATCCATGTTTATAGCAATTCATTTTTTCTTAGCAATAGTGTTGATATTTTGGAAGAGAATTGCTTATCAGGGTTTACTACTAATACATTTTTTTCAGTCCTTAATGATAAGGGTGATATTTTGGAGGGACAATTGCAGCGTGCCACTGATCAAATTCTCGAATCTGAGTGCAAGTATTTCTTGAATTATGATCAAACGAATTATTGTGAAACTAATACAGACCTTGACGAAAAGTTAACTGAATTTACTTTAAAACAGATTAGTAGAAGATCTGATGGAAGGATAGAAGTTCCTTTGTCATGGAATACCAAAGTGTCTCATTTACTTTCTAAAAATGAGGTGTTATCTAAGCTCATACTTAAGTCAAACCTTAAGAAGCTCAGGAAGAATGAAGGTCATTTACAATTAGTTGATCAAACTTTTAAAGAGCAGATTAAGTTGGGCATCATTGAGCCAATATATGATTTAGAGGTTTACAAGGCTGAACATCCCTACTTCTCTTTTTTGCCTCATATGCCTATTTTTAAGCTAGACAGAGAGTCGACTAAATGTAGGGTAGTGTTTTTGTCTAATCTCAAGGAATCTTCTAAAAGCACATCTTTATCACATAACCAGTGTATGTTTTCAGGACCTATTTTGAATCAGAAATTGTCATCATCTTTCCTTAATTTACGGTTTGATAATTATTTGTTAGTTTTTTATTTGCAGAAGGCGTTTAATATGCTTGCTTTAAGTGAAACTGACCAAGCTAGATTACTGTTTTACTGGTACAAGAATGTTAGTAAGGGAGTCTTTTCCTTGGTTGCATTTAAGAATGTTAGGCTTCCGTTTGGATTGAGATGCAGCCCATTTTTACTTATGATATCTCTGTATTACATATTAGTTGCACAAGCATCTGACCAGTCAATGTTGTCTGAATTAAAGCATTTAATATATTCACTTATATATATGGATAATGGAGCTGTCACTTTCAATGATTCAGAGAGTTTACATTGGGCTTATAAACAGATTCCATGTATTTTTGAGCCATACAATTTCAAGGTTCAACAGATTGTCACTAATGATAGGGATTTACAGGATGTAATTGATGTAGAGAATAAAGTAGTCACTCCTGAAATAAATAAACTGTTCGGTCTAACATGGGATAGGTACTCGGATGAGATATTTACAAAGCCCATTAATCTAAATGCTGAAGCTAAGACTAAAAGGTCCATATTGCAAACTATTGCTTCCCAGTTCGATATCTTTGGATTTAATATGCCATTATTTAACAGGTGTAGATTATTTATGCATAAATTACAGTGTCGAAAGAAACTTGGATGAGATCAAATACTATCTCAGGAGTTGCAGAAGGAATGGCAAAATATTTCAAAGCAGTGTAACAGAGCAGCACCTTTACGTATTTCTAGATCTGTTGGTCCTCGTAATGGTGAATATAGTATTGTAGTGTTTACAGATGCCAGTAGTGATATATATGGATGTGTCCTTTATTTGCTTCATAATGAATATAATAAGCTTAGCTTCGTTCATGCCAAAAATAGGCTAGTTAATAAACAGCTAGATGGCAAGTCGATACCAGCCCTTGAGTTAAATGCAATAAGTTTAGGAGTAGAATGTGCTATGGAAATTTTCAATGACTTATCTGGGTCACATTGCATGAAGCCTCTACAGCTTTGTGAATATGACTTTATGTACAGATTCTATTTGTGCTTTACATTGGCTTAATGCATCTTCATCTAAATTAGATAAAATGAATAAACACACAACATTTGTTCGCAACAGGATTCATAATATTCAGAGAAAGTGTGAAATGTTTCCTGTTACTTTTAAATTTGTTTCTGGTAAGGCAAATCCTGCAGATTTGGTGACAAGATGTGTGTCGTATAATCAGCTTATGAATTCAAATTATTTTTCAGGACCTAGTTTGGATGAAGCCAATATTCCAGAGCTATCAGTCACAATACCAGCATTTGAAATTGGTGAAGAGAGCAATTGTTCCCATGGTCTTTCTGTGCTTTTGTCCAGTGCGGAGCCTCTCATTGATATTAACAAGTTTTCCACTTTTAGGAGACTAGTGCTAGTATATCGGAGAGTTTTGATGTGTGTCCAGAAATGGAAAGTTAGAGCAGGGTTGAAGTGTGATAATGACGATTCTAGTACTCCCTACTTTGCTCAAGCCCTTAATTTATTGATCTCTTTTGAGCAGAAGAAATATTTTTCTGAAGTTTTTGAATATTTCAGTAAAGTTAATGTGCCTATTAAAGACATTCCTTCTATTGTGACAAAGTTTAACATATTTTTTGATGAGCAAGATTTGCTTAGAGTAAGAAGTAAATTTAAGAAGTGGTATTTAAACAAAGATGACAAGTTTCCCATTCTACTGCCTAATGATAGTTATCTCACAAGACTTATTATAATGAATGCTCATGATAAATTACTTCATTCTGGTAGTTATGCCGTATTGACCGAATTAAGAAAAAATTATTTCATACCCAAACATTTTTCTACTGTTAAGAAAGCTTTGAAGCAGTGTATTCATTGTCGTCGGTTCAATAGTCGTAACATTAAACTTAACCAGAATTCCTATAGAGATTTCCGCTGTAATCCACCTAACGTTCCTTTTGCCAATATATTTATAGATTATCTTGGTCCATTTTCAGTTAAAGTTAGTGGTGGGACACATAAAGTATGGTTATTATGTTTGACTTGTACTTGGTCTAGAGCAATTAATATAAAGATAGTTAAAAGTTTAAATGTAAGTGAATTTTTAAGAGCTTTTCAGATGCATTGCTTGGAGTATGGGATCCCTCAGTTGTGCATTAGTGATCAGGGATCGCAGCTTGTAGCCGGAGCTAATATTATTACCTCATTTATCAGGGATCCAGAAACTCTGCTTTATTTTGAAGAAAATAATGTTGCCCCTCTTTCCTTTCAACAATATTCCAAAGGTGCTAGTCAGTTGGGATCTATGGTTGAGGTGTGCGTTAAAATGGTAAAAAGGTTAATTTTTGGAGCAATAAAGAATAAAATTTTATCCTATTCGGAT
>NC_090748.1:45327248-45334748 GCF_036898095.1 Palaemon carinicauda
TTATTTTTTGTTTTTTATTGTCGAAATTTGTGTATCAATATTTAGGAAATAATGCTTCTCATCTAAATTTATTTGTTCTCTTTTTTCTTTGTAGTTTGCCACATATGTCGCATGATCTACTTAATGATAAAAATAATCCATACAAATCAAACTGATAAATTAATTTAGTTTTTAGAGCCAATAATATACTCATTTAGTTAAAATTTTAGGATATAATGTAATCTGAATTATAGTGAAAATATATTACTTAAAATCACTGTATGCCACTAAAGTATTATAAGATTTATGACAGATATGTGAAATAATCTTGCATGACAAATAAATAGATAATATGAATTTGCAATTTAGTAAGGAAATAAATTTTATGAATCTCAATTACAAATGATTTAAAATGTTTGTTTCTGTTCAACCAGAAATACTAAGATTTTTACTTCGAAATTGGCCTGCATCCTAATTCCCAGACTACAAAATCGTTGTAGTGTTTTCAGAGTTAGAAGAAAACATGTTTGTGCTCATCAGCTTGGAAAGGCTAGGAACTGGCTTTGACCATAAACGTGAATATTTCATTAGAGAAAAGTTTTAAGTCTTAGAATCCTCATCTTTCTGGAAACTCTAAGAGAAAGAAAAAATTAAATTATTAACATTTCTATGTTTGCACATAACTTCCTTTTCTAATTTTTCATAGATTACGAGGATGACAATAAGGGTAAAATCGAAACCTTTTACCCAGCGAGTGGGTGCACACCCTAACCAGTCAAAAAGAAACGCAAATAGCCCTATGTGTACGTGGCTGTCTTCTAAGATACGGTCCTACAGAACTAAGATCTATGCCTCTCCTTTATCATTGATAAAATATGTACTTGAAACTTTTTATTTATTAAAGATCGGTAACATTTAACTCATTCATGAGCAGATAAATTACTACTATAAACATCGGATTGATAATTTTTTTAGTAATTTAATTAAATAAGGCAGAATACCTATTAATAACGAATTCTGTGTACCCCTTGATCAAGAATGAAAAGTTAAATTCACTCTTTGATAGGTGCTTTTGCTCGGCCAAGGATTCGAATCCTGACCAAGTTGAAACGGAGATGACAGTCGCCTTCTACTGTATACCAAAAGGTCACGTGCGCAAAATAGGAGTTTAATCCAACTATCTCATGAATATTCTTGTCTAATTTAGCTTATGTACTTAGAATCAAAATTAACACTTAAGCATTATCGCATGTTGATGAGTTCGTAACGCATAGTTTTTTTTTTCTTTTTTTTATCAATAGAAACAAGGATGTTTATTTATTCAAATAAGCAGGGGATTCGTCTTAATATCAAATTCGCTGTTGGAGTCTATTGTCACCTAAGGTTCGACTTGATCAGGCTTATAATACTAATAACCAAAATCACTTTTTTATTACAGAGAACGTTTTTAAAATGAAACATTTAGATAGAAATTATATTTTTTTTCTGAGTGAAGAAGTCTAAGCAATACATTCCAAAACTGGTTCATAAGCAATTTCCCAGAAAGTTTGACCAGGCTTCACTTTAATATCCGTCTAGCCAACGGGAATGTTGTCGATATCCGTTGGTAGATTAAAAGAAAAAAAAAAAGTTACATTTGTTATTGCGCTATGTTCAATTGGATATCACTCACAGTAGTCGTTCTAATGAAAACATTAATAACTGAAATCAGGAATTCTCGCGTTATCAAGGAGCTTATTTAGAAAGCTGAATTCTAAGAAAAGAAATTTAATAAGAGGTGTCTTAGTTTTTTTATGATTATATATGATTGACATTAGAAAAATGTACATGGAATAAAACCAGAGAGGGGAAAAGATGCTGATTGAAGAGCGTTTTGGAAGCAGCCAAATAGATATTCTGATTACTTAATCATTACGTTTATACAGAAGCAAATTCATGAAATGCAAAAAAAGAAATCTCACGTAAAACATAAAGCATAAATCGTTCTTCCGTAATTTTAATCACTTATAGCAATCAATGCATGAATTTCAATCGCAACTGACTTTTATTTAGCGTCAATGATTGAGAGTGAAATTAAAGTTTATGCTGTTCGACTATTTCACATTTTAATCAAAGTCACCATTACTCCGAAATCTTTCCTATTTCCCCTCCTGTTCACAACCCCAATTTATTCTTTGGCGATATTTAATTAGATTTGCGTTCGATTAATTAGACCTTTCAATAGCCAGTCAGCGAATATAATACTATTTCATATATCTTTACATTTTATTTGATATTCGTTCCCACCATGAAATGAGATAATTTAGAATTCTCTTTAGGTATGTTCTATACAGTATATGACTGGCAGTGAAATTTATTCAGTGCTCTGATACAACGTCTACGCTAATTATCAATTAGTATCATGGAGGTCACAAACGTATCAGCTGCGTATGGCCTCTCTTTCATATAACTCATTGCTTTTTTATAAATCTAGGTCAGGCTTTTGGGTTATATTTGATTTATCATAGTCTCAAAATAACATTTAAGTCCCAGAATGTGGTTGTGGTTCTGTGGCTAGGGGCAAATGTTTGGAAAGGTGTCTCGTAATAGAAACGTTGAATTTATAACTTCAAATGATTTAAAGGGCTGAAACTTACTCCTAGAGAATATGCTAGTATTATGGAGGCTGGAATTGATAGCGATAATATTGATGATCCAACAAAGTAAAACAAATTATTGTGTAGTAGAGTGTGAGGATATATATTACGTGTTACAGATGGAACAACCATATAAATGACAGCTTGTAAGTTTGAGTAAAAGTATTTTGGTATTCGTTAAGCAAAAATAGTTTAATCATATGCCATGAAGGAGACCTAAAAACAGCTGCAGGTTATTAATCACTGTTCTCTCTAACATTTCATTAAATGTTAATGTTTGCATTAACATTTTCCTTAGTGTATACATCGTAAGACCATTCTAAGAGTATAGACACGCCTTCCGTTATGTTCCTCTCTTATTATAAGGAATTCCTAGCGTACGACTTTAAGAAATATTAAAAATTTTCGACATGTTTAAAAGATTACCATTGTTTCGTCGGGGTATATCTGGGAGTTTTTACGACTATTATGTAAAAAATATAAAAGAGAACATATTGAACGTAATCTTTCCTGTAATAACGTATACCTTTTTTTTTTTTTTTCAAACAGCTTAATTTGCGTGCAACTCCACTCACTTACTCCTAGCTATTTTGAAAGGGAATCTTGGCAGTTGAGGACCATAAAGACCAGAGTGCTTTTGATCCCTCTTCATATCAAATGGAGCAGATAGGGAGAGATGGTGGCACTTTATGGGACACCTTTGACGCTTGTAATGATTTGGAAGTTACAAATATGGCAGGGAGGCTTATTTAATATCCTTGGCACACCGGACGCTTGAAAGTAGTTTATATATTTGTTGTTTTCCATTTCACGTGTATTTTACGTTTCTTGTATCTGTAAGATATCTCTTCTACTGTATTAATGTGTGATTCATTCATCTACACGAACATATTTTTTAAGATGTAATTCCTCCCTAATATTTTTTTCTGAAAGCCGGACGGATTTATTAGTGAGGTTTCCAAAATACTGATCTTGGCTGTCTTTTGATTCTCTCTTTCCTCTGAATCGTTTTTTTTAAATGCTAGGGAGTGCGTCGTTCAGTCTTGGACTGTGGACAGTCTCATATATCTCCTCTGGTTCATTTCCTCTAATATTTATCCACATAAACAATTAGGATACGGAATAAGAACTTAATTACGATGTAATAAAAATATATTATCAAAGTTTTCTTTTAGTCTTTAACAGGGACGAATTTCAGTACTTTGATTAGATAATACCGAGGTATAGTCATATTTTATTAATGATTACATTTTAACAAAAAAAATCTATCAATATCAATAATTTGCGTACTCTGAAACAGACTTAGATAAATGAAAATGTCGAGAAATTGACAAATATACTATGAATCAAATTGGACGGCAAGATTATAGCATTTACAATATATATCGTAGATACTAAGCAGTTTGGAGTTCATATCTCCACTCCTCCTTTCATGGTTTCGTAATCCCCCATCTGCGTTGGCATTCAATCTTAGATGCCCGGTTTAATTAGTACAAATTCATATGTGAATACATTACAAAGCTATCAATCCTTGTGCCATACCATAACCTTTTTCCGTATTCTGGTGAATTTCTCTGATTAGGGGAAATACATTTTTGTATTTATTTTTTTCTTCTAATTTATGAAAAGTTTCTTTGCAAATAATGGTTATATAATGCCTTATAAAGACCGTACTTATTTTTATTTCATTTCCATTGTCTTTTTTTTTCACTACTATCGAGTCTTATCTTTTTCCTCGAGAAGATCAAGGAAAAGGTCCAATAAACTATTTCAATTGTCATATGCAAACATAATTTGCAAACAAGGAAATTCTTTATTTTATGTAATTTTATTCAGTGATGATTGGCGATTACGAAAACATGCATACACAAAAGAACCCATACACAATAATACATACACTTTTGTAATTTGCAATGCATAAATGCCTCAGACTTTTAACTCAAAGAGGGCGTATCAAATATTTTTTCCTTAGAATGGATATTGAAATAACCGAACGTTGAGATGCAATAGGTAAAATCATATTCTTTAGCATTTTATATTTTATTAAATGTCCTTTTTTTTCACTACTATCTAGTCCTACATTTTTCTCGGTAAGACCAAGGAATGGTCCAATAAACTATTCTAATTGTCATATTCAAACATAAATTACAAACAAGGAAATGTTTTTTTTTTTTTTTAATGAAATTTTATTCAATGGTGATTTCTGATTACAAAAACATGCATTCACAAAAAACCCATACACATAAATGCATACACTTTTGTAACTCTCTATGCATAACTGCCTCAGACTTGTAACTCAAAGAACGCGCTTCAGATTTGTTTTCTTCACTGCAGAGATTGAAATAACCGAAGGTTGATACTCAATAGGTAAAATCATATGCTTCAGCATTTGAGTTTCTATTGAAAATCAACCTTAGCTACCTCTCCGAAGGGCAAAATACACACTTTTGGAGATTTAGTCATTTTGAGCCCCACCAAGATGTATGGTTCAAACTTCATATCAATTGCTGGGTTCAGGGTTGGGAGACAGGAGCAAATGCCGTTATGGGTGGCTACCATAGGAAATATCGAAATCACGTGCCACGTGCAATTAAAATTTTCCATGTTAAATCAATGGGACTTTTTTCGAAAAAAATACAGTGTTGATTTGATGAAAATATCGTCGATAGATTTTGCTTGAACCCCATGAAGTTACAGGCCTACCCCCCAGCCATCACGTGGTATAGTCCGTATATCAGGCAAAACTCGAACTCACATGCCATGTGGCCCTGGATGGGCACTTGCAAGTCCGGGTATTGCGTCATCGGACCACTGGCGACCCACTGGCACCCGAACGGTGCCACCAGGGAGCACCAAACCGATGTGGCCAGTAACTGAACAGAAATTGCTTCCAGAACTCAGCACCAGATGTCGCACTTGCACTTCCACGTGCAGCTAGGGTAGATCTTAGATAGGGGTACGATTTACGAGGTTTACCAATATTTGGGGTCAAAGCCTATTGATTAGAAAATGGGTTGTATAATCTAATTTTTACTTTTGATGGGGAATAATAGCTACTATCGTCTACCACTTGCCATGGGTCGCATCTCTGGGATAAATCTTTTGCACGTGCCACATGAGTGTCTGTCGTCATCCGTACTCCCGTTAATCGTGATATGGGCACACTCGCAACCAAATGGTTGCCGAACAGTGCAACCCAGAGATACCAAACTGGTGCAGTAGGTGAGGGGGAAGTATAGGCTGCTCATACTCAACACTAGGATTTTAACTGTGCTCCATAAGACACTAAAAGAGTTGGAAGACCCTGCCTTACATGGCTGAGGGCTCTGAGACGGGAAGTAGATGATGAATGAAGAAACGTTGATTTTAAAGGTCAACATATAGATGACGAGAGTAATCTAATCGAAGCCCTTTGCAACAATAGGCATAGTAGGAGAGGATGATGATGATAATGATCACGAGGATTTTTCAGTTCCGGAATCCTTACCTTCCAGTAGCTTTTCGAGGGTGCTGGTTTTCATCATATCATAATCACCACCCTTTTTCATTTCCATGAACCTACGCTGAACCGATTCAATAACACTGTGTTTTTCTAGGCTGCCTATGTGCAAGAGCCCGTGTCGTGGCAAATGTTTCATGGTAATATTAATCAATCAATCAAATCAGAATTACAAGGGAAAAAAATATTATTACGGATCTATTTATCACAATTTGACCTTATATGAGTAAACCGTCATCATTTGAACAGGTGGCTGGGGGTCTGGTTCATTACTTTCCTGTACTTCAGTGAACGTTACAACATTAATTTGAAAGGCAGTGTTGATGCCCAACACATCTACGAGCCATAATAATGTCTTAGTGAGTTATTTTAGAAAAGGTTTCAAAATTGGTATGTCCATGCGGACAGATTTCAAATATGCGAGGCCAATGTAATTTGATAAAAAGAAATTAAGAAATATGTTCTCTCAGCATCCCTTTCCATTAGTGAAAATTAAGTTGTGTGAAATATTGTCCTATACAACACTAAGACTTTTACTAAAGAACTAGAGATATAAACATATTTGGCAAACTCCTGGTGTTTTATTGATCGACCTATGATTATGACTGCATTTTCTTTCCTGAGCAATGTGAAAATAATAATAATAATAATAATAATAATAATAATAATAATAATAATAATAATAATAATAATAATAATAATAATAATAATAATAATAGTAATAATAGTAATAATAATAATAATAATAATAATAATAATAATAATAATAATAATAATAATAATAAAGAGTTAGACTCAACCAGGTATATCTTGAACAATGTTTAAGAGTTACTTAGCCAAACACTCATGAGGCAGATATAGAAAAGCTTTCAGGCATCAGGATATTTACGGAATTTACAAAATACCTGGAAGATGGACTCCTTTTGTTATTATTTTTCATATGTCGAAATTTTAAATGATTTGCTTGTGTATCAATATTTAGGAAAGAATGCTTCCTACGAATTTTATTTGTTCTCTTTTTTTTTTTTTCTAGTTCTCCACATATGCCACATGATTAACTTAATGATAAATAGAATTGATATTAATCAAGGAAATAAAATATTTTTTTAAGGCATTATCAACATATATAGTTATAATATTAGATTACAATGTAATCTGACTTAAATGGTAAACCTATTACTTATAATCATGCTATGCCACTAATGTAATATAATATTTAGGACAACTATGGGAAATATTACTGAATGACAAATATCTCCTAATTAGAAATTAAGTAGTAATATTTTATTTATTAATGTTCATTACATATAATTTTTTTTTATCTATTTTTGTTACTCTTTAACAAAGAATACTAAGATTTTTACTTCGTAATCAGCTTGAAGAGGT
>NC_090748.1:45337248-45339748 GCF_036898095.1 Palaemon carinicauda
ATATATATATATATATATATATATATACATATATATATATATATATATATATATATATATATATATATATATATATATATATATATATATATACATATATAAATATATATATATATATATATATATATATATATATATATATATATATATATATATATACATATATATATATATATATATATATATATATATATATATACATATATATATATATATATATATATATATATACATATATAAATATATAAATATATATATATACATATATATATATATATATATATATATATATATATACATATATAAATACATATATATATATATATATATATATACATATATAAATATATATATATATATATATATATATATATATATATATATATACATATATATAAATATATATATATATATATATATATATATATATATATATATATATATATATATATATATATATATATATATATATATATATATATATATATATATATATTAAAATTCAAACGAACTAATAATTTGAATCATTTCCCGAATTAAAATGTACCGGAAAGAACAGTGTGGCTTTTTCAATGTACCGGAGGTTGCATGTAAGATATGGTTTATAATTTATGAAAAAAAAAATACATTTGTTATACTGGGGTTTATCTTGAAAACGGATTTAAAAGAATGAGCAAAGATAACTTAAAAATTTTCCCCTTAATGCCTCAAGTCAATTTATTTATATTCTTTGTCATACAGTTTTCATTCTTCTCATCGCCCAAAAACTTATATATGACCAGTAGTGAATTTTTTCCCGTCTATGAGACAAGGCCTGTGCTAAGCATTAATTGGTATCATGGAAGTCACATATTTATCAACTGTGCCATTCCTCTCTCGCATATAGCTCCATTATTTTTCTATGTTTAGGTGAGATTTTTTGGATTACCTTCTTGGGTAGATTTACCATAGTCAAAGAATAACATTGAAATCTAAAAATGTGTTTGTGGTACTGTGACTGAAGGCAATCTCATAGAAAGGTATCTGGATGTTCCCTTTAAAGAAATATTTCATTTAGGATATAAAATGAATTAAACGGCTGAAACTTACTCATAGAGAATTTCAGTATTATGGAAGGTGGAATTGATAGCCATAATATTGATGATAAAAAATAAAATATAATTGTGTAGTTGATTATGAGAACATATATTACAAAGGAAAAAACTATATAAACGACCCCTCTTAAGTATATGAAGTAAATATTGTAACTTGAAACAACTCCATGGTAAATACTGACCAAGTCAGAGGAAAAGTATTTTAGTATTAGTAGACCAGGAATAGAGTTTGATCTTATGCCATGAATGAGACCTAAATACAGCCGGTTATTAATCACTTTTTCTCTTCAACAATTCATAAGCAGTAAATGTTTGCAGCAAACTTTTCTCTTGACAAACAGTTGCTAGTGTATACATCGTAAGTCCATTTTAAATGTATAGTCATGCCTTCTGTCATGTTTTTCCTTATTACAATGAATTCCTACTGTACAACTCATTTAAGAAATAACCCAAATTTTCGACATTGTTAAATGTTTTTCCTGGTGTCAGTGGGGCATGTCTTTCAATTTTTACGACTAATATTATATAAGAATTATCATGTAGATTGTAGAACATATTTAACGTATGATTCACTGTCATGATATGTAACAATATATATATATATATATATATATATATATATATATATATATATATATATATATATATATATATATATATATATATATATATATATATATATATATATATATATATATATTTACCAGCGTAATTTGCTTGCAACTTCATTCACGCATTTCCAGCTGTTTTGAAAGGGAATCTTGGCAGTTGTGGACCATAAAGACCAGAGTGCTTTTGATCTTTCACTTCGTATCAAATGGAGCAGATTGCGATAGAAGGGTGCACTTTATGGGGCACCTTCGCCGCTTTTAATGAATTGGAAGTTTCTAAAAAGGGCGGAAGGCTTCTTTACTGCCCGGATCCGTAAAAGTAGTTTAGATTTTTCTTGCTATCCTTTCCACGAGTAATTAACGTATTTTGCTTTAAAATATCACTTCTAAGGCATTTATTTGTGATTCATTTATCATGAACATATTTTTCATAATGTAATTTTTTCTATAACTGCATTTTTGTGCAAACATTACTTCAGAGTTTAACATTTTTCTGAAAGTCGGGTGGATTGGTTAGTGAGGTTTCCAAAATTCTGTTCTTGTCTGTCTTTTCCTTCTCCCTTTGCTCCGAACCTTTATTTCTAAAGCGAGAGAATGCATCCTTCTCTCTTGGACTGTGGCCAGGCTCATGTGACTCTTCTGGTTCCTTCGTCTAATATTTATCTAAATAACCAAATGAAATACGGAATACGAACTGAATTTAAATATAATAAAAATATATAATCACAAATTCCTTCTTGTTCTTAACAGCGACGGCTTTCAGTACATTAATTGAACATCAACGAGGTGTAGTCA
>NC_090748.1:45344748-45364748 GCF_036898095.1 Palaemon carinicauda
CTTTGAATACACATCTTTTGGGGAACTGTAAAAGAATAAACAAAAAAAAGAAACTTGGAACGTTTCATTGTTTGCAAAATAAGGTAATTTCATTTCCACATTTTTCATAGAATACAAGAATTACAATATGGGGAAAATCAAAACATTATACCCCTTTCTCGGGTGCACACACACACACACATACACTCACAAACGCAAATAGTCATATGTATACAAGACCGTCTTATGAGATACAGTCCTACATAACTATGAGCTATACTTCTCCTTTGTAATTCATAAAATATGTATTTTAACGTTTTAAATGTTGATAATAATCGGTATCAATTAATATTCGTTAGCAAAAACATGACTACTATAAACCATTGGAAAGATAAATTTATTAGCAATTTATCTAAAATAAAAACAAAATACCTATTAATAACGAAGTCTGTCTAAAATGGGATCAAATAACAAAGGCAAAATCCACTCTTTGATAACCGCTTCTGTTCAGCTAAGGAATCGAATCCTGTCGAAGTTGACACGGAGATGACAGATCATTTCTTTTATTCCGATTATCTCATGCTTATTCTTTCCGAATTAAGCTTTGTACTTAGAATGAGAATCAACACTTAACCATTATAGCATATTGACGAGTTTGTAACGCTTAGGTGTAATTTTTTTATTTTAATCACTGTGTTATGCTAATTAGATCACAGGCATCATGAATTTTTATTTATTCAAATAAGCAGTAAATACTTCTTGATATTGAATTCGCTAAAGTAGTCAATATTTATCTTAGTTTCGACTTGGTCGGGTTTATGATGGTAATAGCTAAAATCTCTTTTTATGACACAGAAAGTTTTTAAAATGAAACACTTATATAAAAATTATCATTCATCTCCGATTGACGAAGTGTAAGCAATACATTCCAAAACTTGCTCATTTGCAATTTCCCAGAAAGTTAGCCGAGGTTTCACTCAAAACAATCCCCAACTACTTCAATATCCGTCTAGACAACAGAAATGTTATGGATATCGGTTGGCAAATTAAAAAAGTTACAAATGTTATTATGATATGTTCAATTGGATATTGCTCATAGTGGTCGTTCTAATGACTACATAACTGATTGACATAAGGATTTATTGCGTTACCAAGGAGCTTATTTAGGTATCTGGAATTTAAAATAAGGATCGTATTGAGAGGTAAATTAGTTTATTATGATTATATATAATTGACAATAGAAAAATCTACAAGGAATAAAGACAGAGAGAAAAAGAAACTAGTAATTGAAATACGATTTGAAGCAATCGAGTAGATATTCCTCTTACTTATTCATTCCCTATATACAAAAGCAAATTGACGAAATGCAAAAAAAAGAAAAAAAAATTTCTCTGTTATGGAGCATTAGTCGGACTTCCATAATTCTCATTACTAGGAGCAATCACTGCGTAAATTGCAATTGCAGCACACTTTTAATTAGCAGCAAGGATTGTAAGTGAAATTAAAGTTTATTCTGTTCGACTATTTCACATTTGAATCAGTGTCAGCAGTACTCCGGAATTGTTCCTATTTTCCCTTCTGTTTACAACCCAAATTTATTATTTGAAGATATTTAATTAGATCTGGGTTCGATTAATAGGACCTTCCAATAGCTGGGCAGCGATTATAATACTATTTCATATATTTTTACGTCATTCGTTCCCACCATGAAATAAAATAATTTAGAATTCTACCAGGAGATGAACAGCGAGGTAAATTTTTTTAAAACCTAATAATTATATGTAAAGTACAAAGGCTATAAATACACACACACGCACGCACACATATGTATATATATATATATATATATATATATATATATATATATATATATATATATATATATATATATATATATATATATATATATATATATATACTGAAGTTGATTGCTCTCGTGGCAAAGAGCTACTGAAGTGGATTGCTCTCCTGGCTGAAACCTACAATATAGATTGCACTGGAGATAAAGAGAAACTCATGGGAGTTGCACTGCAGGTAAATAGCTACCCATGTGAGTTACACTACAAGTAAATAGCTACCCATGTGAGATGCATTGCAGGTAAAGAGCACGCCAAGTAAGATATACTGCAAGTAAAGAGTTACTGGCAAAGAGCTACTAGGTAGTTGGCAATACAGATAAGGAGCTACCCGTGGGAGTTGCACTGCATGTAAAGATAATCCCATGTGAGTTGCACTCTAGGTAAAAATTTACTTATGTGAGTTGCAATGCAGGCAAATGGCTCCCCAGGTGAGTTGAACTGCGGGTAAAGAGCAACCCATGTGAGTTGCACTGCAGGTAAAGAGCTACCCATGTGAGTTACACTACAGGTAAAGAGTAGGCCAAGTAAGATATACTGAAAGTAAAGAGCTACTGAAGTGGAATGCTCTCGAGGCAAAGAGCTACTGAAGTGGATTGCTCTCCTGGCAAAAAGCTACAACAGATTGCACTAAGGATAAAGAGATACTCATGGGAGTTGCACTCCAGGTAAAGAGCTACCCATGTGAGTGGCAATACAGATAAAGAGCTACCAATGTGAGTTGCACTACAGGTAAAGAGCTACCCATGTGAGGAGGATTGCAGGTAAAGAGCTGGACAAGTAAGATATACTGCAAGTAAAGAGTTACTGAAGTGGATTGATCCTCTGGGAAAGAGCTACTATGTAGTTGGTACTACAGATAAAGAGCTACCCATATGAGTTATACTGCAGGTAAAGGGCAACCCATGTGAGTTGCACTACAGAAAAAGAGCTACCCATGTTAGTTGCACTACATGTAAAGAGTTGGCCAAGTAAGATATACTACAAGTAAAGAGCTACTGAAGTTGATTGCTCTCGTGGCATTGAGCTACTGAAGTGGATTGATCTACTGGCAAAAACCTACAATATAGATTGCACTACAAATAAAAATATACTCATGGGAGTTGCACTGCAAGTAAAGAGCTACCCATATGAGTTATACTGCAGGTAAAGGGCAACCCATGTGAGTTGCACTACAGAAAAAGAGCTACCCATGTTAGTTGCACTACATGTAAAGAGTTGGCCAAGTAAGATATACTACAAGTAAAGAGCTACTGAAGTTGATTGCTCTCGTGGCATTGAGCTACTGAAGTGGATTGATCTACTGGCAAAAACCTACAAAATAGATTGCACTACAAATAAAAATATACTCATGGGAGTTGCACTGCAAGTAAAGAGCTACCCATATGAGTTACACTACAAGTAAATAGCTACCCATATGAGCTGCATTGCAGGTAAAGAGCTGGCCAAGTAAGATATACTGCAAGTAAGAAGTTACTGAAGTGGATTACTCCTCTGGCAAAAAACTACTACGTAGTTGGCAATACAGATAAAGAGCTACCCATGGGATTTGCACCACGGGTAAAGATAATCCCATGTGAGTTGCACTCCAGGTAAGTATCTAACCATGTGAGTTGCAATGCAAGCAAATAGCTCCCCAGGTTAGTTGCACTGCAGGTAAAGAGCCACCCATATGAGTTATACTGCAGGTAAAGAGCTACCCATGTGAGTTACACTACAGGTAAAGAATAGGCCAAGTAAGATATACTGAAAGTAAAGAGCTACTGAAGTGGATTGCTCTCCTGGCAAAAAGCTACAACATAGATTGTACTACAGATAATGAGATACTCATGGGAGTTGCACTGCAGGTAAAGAGCTACCCATGTGAGTGCCACTGCAGATAAAGAGCTACCAATGTCAGTTGCTCGACAGGTAAAGAGCTACCCATGCGAGGAGGATTGCTGGTAAAGATCTGGCCAAGTAAGATATACTGCAAGTAAAGAGTTACTGAAGTGGATTGATCTTCTGGGAAAGAGCTACTACGTAGTTGGCACTACAGATAAAGAGCTACCCATATGAGTTGTACTGCAGGTAAAGGGCAACCCATGTGAGTTGCACTGCAGATAAAGAGCTACTCATATGAGTTGCACTACAGGTAAAGAGTTGGCCAAGTAAGATATACTGCAAGTAAAGAGCTGCTGAAATGGATTGCTCTCGTGGCAAAGAGCTACTGAAGTGGATTGCTCCTCTGACAAAGAGCTACTACGTAGATGGCAATACAGGTAAAAAGCTATCCATGTGAGTTGCACTACAGGTAAAGAGTTGGTCAAGTAATATATATTACAAGTAAAGAGCTACTGAAGATGATTGCTCTCGTGGCATTGAGCTACTGAAGTGGATTGCTCTCCTGGCAAAAACCTACAATATAGATTGCACTACAGATAAAGAGATACTCATGGAAATTGCACTGCAGGTAAAGAGCTACCCATGTGAGCTGCATTGCAGATAAAGAGCAGGCCAAGTAAGATATACTGCAACAAAAGAGTTACTGAAGTGGATTACTCCACTGGCGAAGAGCTACTAGGTAGTTGGCAATACAGATAAGGAGCTACCCGTGGGAGTTGCACTGCGTGTAAAGATAATCCCATGTGAGTTGCACTCTAGGTAAATATCTACTCATGTGAGCTGCATTGCAAGCAAATGGTTCCCCGGGTGAGTTGAACTGCAGGTAAATAGCAACCCATGTGAGTTGCACTTTAGGTAAAGAGCTACCCATGCGAGTTACACTACAGGTAAAGAGTAGGCCAAGTAAGATATACTAAAAGTAAAGAGCTACTGAAGTGGATTGCTCTCGAGACAAAGAGCTACTGAAGTGGATTGCTCTCCTGGCAAAAAGCTAAAATATAGATTGCACTACAGATAAAAAGATATTCATGGGAGTTGCACTGCAGATAATGAGCTACCCATGTGAGTGGCACTGCAGATAAAGAGCTACTAATGTGGGTTGCACTATAGGTAAAGAGCTACCCATGTGAGGATGATTGCAGGTAAAGAGCTGGCCAAGTAAGATATACTGCAAGTAAAGAGTTACTGAAGTGGATTGATCCTCTGGTGAGGAGCTACAACGTATTTGGCACTACTGACAAAGAGCTACCAATATAAGTTATACTGCAGGTAAAG
Organism: Palaemon carinicauda; assembly: GCF_036898095.1. Taxonomy (NCBI): domain Eukaryota; kingdom Metazoa; phylum Arthropoda; class Malacostraca; order Decapoda; family Palaemonidae; genus Palaemon; species Palaemon carinicauda. Next base: position 45,349,743 of record NC_090748.1, read on the forward strand.
GGCAACCCTTGTGAGCTGCACTACAGATAAAGAGCTACCCATGTGAGTTGCACTACAGGTAAAGAGTTGGCCAAGTAAGATATACTACAAGTAAAGAGCTACTGAAGTTGATTGCTCTCGTGGCAAAGAGCTACTGAAGTGGATTGCTCTCCTGGCAAAAACCTACAATATAGATTGCACTATTGATAAAGAGATACTCATGGGAGTTGCACTGCAGGTAAAGAGCTACCCATGTGAGTGGCACTGCAAATAAAGAGCTACCAATGTGAGTTGCACGATAGGAAAAGAGCTACCCATGTGAGGAGGTTTGCAGGTAAAGATCTAGCACAGTAAGATATACTGCAAGTAAAGAGTTACTGAAGTGGATTGATCCTCTGGGAAAGAGCTACTACGTAGTTGGCATTACAGATAAAGAGCTACCCATGGGAGTTGTACTGCAGGTAAAGGGCAAACCATGTGAGTTGCACTGCAGATAAAGAGCTACTCATGTGAGTTTCACTACAGGTAAAGAGTTGGCCAAGTAAAATATACTGCAAGTAAAGAGCTGCTGAAATGGGTTGCTCTCGTGGCAAAGAGCTACTGAAGTGGATTGCTCTCCTGGCAAAAAGCTACAACAGATTGCACTAAGGATAAAGAGATACTCATGGGAGTTGCACTCCAGGTAAAGAGCTACCCATGTGAGTGGCAATACAGATAAAGAGCTACCAATGTGAGTTGCACTACAGGTAAAGAGCTACCCATGTGAGGAGGATTGCAGGTAAAGAGCTGGACAAGTAAGATATACTGCAAGTAAAGAGTTACTGAAGTGGATTGATCCTCTGGGAAAGAGCTACTATGTAGTTGGTACTACAGATAAAGAGCTACCCATATGAGTTATACTGCAGGTAAAGGGCAACCCATGTGAGTTGCACTACAGAAAAAGAGCTACCCATGTCAGTTGCACTACATGTAAAGAGTTGGCCAAGTAAGATATACTACAAGTAAAGAGCTACTGAAGTTGATTGCTCTCGTGGCATTGAGCTACTGAAGTGGATTGATCTACTGGCAAAAACCTACAATATAGATTGCACTACAAATAAAAATATACTCATGGGAGTTGCACTGCAAGTAAAGAGCTACCCATATGAGTTATACTGCAGGTAAAGGGCAACCCATGTGAGTTGCACTACAGAAAAAGAGCTACCCATGTTAGTTGCACTACATGTAAAGAGTTGGCCAAGTAAGATATACTACAAGTAAAGAGCTACTGAAGTTGATTGCTCTCGTGGCATTGAGCTACTGAAGTGGATTGATCTACTGGCAAAAACCTACAAAATAGATTGCACTACAAATAAAAATATACTCATGGGAGTTGCACTGCAAGTAAAGAGCTACCCATATGAGTTACACTACAAGTAAATAGCTACCCATATGAGCTGCATTGCAGGTAAAGAGCTGGCCAAGTAAGATATACTGCAAGTAAGAAGTTACTGAAGTGGATTACTCCTCTGGCAAAAAACTACTACGTAGTTGGCAATACAGATAAAGAGCTACCCATGGGATTTGCACCACGGGTAAAGATAATCCCATGTGAGTTGCACTCCAGGTAAGTATCTAACCATGTGAGTTGCAATGCAAGCAAATAGCTCCCCAGGTTAGTTGCACTGCAGGTAAAGAGCCACCCATATGAGTTATACTGCAGGTAAAGAGCTACCCATGTGAGTTACACTACAGGTAAAGAATAGGCCAAGTAAGATATACTGAAAGTAAAGAGCTACTGAAGTGGATTGCTCTCCTGGCAAAAAGCTACAACATAGATTGTACTACAGATAATGAGATACTCATGGGAGTTGCACTGCAGGTAAAGAGCTACCCATGTGAGTGCCACTGCAGATAAAGAGCTACCAATGTCAGTTGCTCGACAGGTAAAGAGCTACCCATGCGAGGAGGATTGCTGGTAAAGATCTGGCCAAGTAAGATATACTGCAAGTAAAGAGTTACTGAAGTGGATTGATCTTCTGGGAAAGAGCTACTACGTAGTTGGCACTACAGATAAAGAGCTACCCATATGAGTTGTACTGCAGGTAAAGGGCAACCCATGTGAGTTGCACTGCAGATAAAGAGCTACTCATATGAGTTGCACTACAGGTAAAGAGTTGGCCAAGTAAGATATACTGCAAGTAAAGAGCTGCTGAAATGGATTGCTCTCGTGGCAAAGAGCTACTGAAGTGGATTGCTCCTCTGACAAAGAGCTACTACGTAGATGGCAATACAGGTAAAAAGCTATCCATGTGAGTTGCACTACAGGTAAAGAGTTGGTCAAGTAATATATATTACAAGTAAAGAGCTACTGAAGATGATTGCTCTCGTGGCATTGAGCTACTGAAGTGGATTGCTCTCCTGGCAAAAACCTACAATATAGATTGCACTACAGATAAAGAGATACTCATGGAAATTGCACTGCAGGTAAAGAGCTACCCATGTGAGCTGCATTGCAGATAAAGAGCAGGCCAAGTAAGATATACTGCAACAAAAGAGTTACTGAAGTGGATTACTCCACTGGCGAAGAGCTACTAGGTAGTTGGCAATACAGATAAGGAGCTACCCGTGGGAGTTGCACTGCGTGTAAAGATAATCCCATGTGAGTTGCACTCTAGGTAAATATCTACTCATGTGAGCTGCATTGCAAGCAAATGGTTCCCCGGGTGAGTTGAACTGCAGGTAAATAGCAACCCATGTGAGTTGCACTTTAGGTAAAGAGCTACCCATGCGAGTTACACTACAGGTAAAGAGTAGGCCAAGTAAGATATACTAAAAGTAAAGAGCTACTGAAGTGGATTGCTCTCGAGACAAAGAGCTACTGAAGTGGATTGCTCTCCTGGCAAAAAGCTAAAATATAGATTGCACTACAGATAAAAAGATATTCATGGGAGTTGCACTGCAGATAATGAGCTACCCATGTGAGTGGCACTGCAGATAAAGAGCTACTAATGTGGGTTGCACTATAGGTAAAGAGCTACCCATGTGAGGATGATTGCAGGTAAAGAGCTGGCCAAGTAAGATATACTGCAAGTAAAGAGTTACTGAAGTGGATTGATCCTCTGGTGAGGAGCTACAACGTATTTGGCACTACTGACAAAGAGCTACCAATATAAGTTATACTGCAGGTAAAGGGCAACCCTTGTGAGCTGCACTACAGATAAAGAGCTACCCATGTGAGTTGCACTACAGGTAAAGAGTTGGCCAAGTAAGATATACTACAAGTAAAGAGCTACTGAAGTTGATTGCTCTCGTGGCAAAGAGCTACTGAAGTGGATTGCTCTCCTGGCAAAAACCTACAATATAGATTGCACTATTGATAAAGAGATACTCATGGGAGTTGCACTGCAGGTAAAGAGCTACCCATGTGAGTGGCACTGCAAATAAAGAGCTACCAATGTGAGTTGCACGATAGGAAAAGAGCTACCCATGTGAGGAGGTTTGCAGGTAAAGATCTAGCACAGTAAGATATACTGCAAGTAAAGAGTTACTGAAGTGGATTGATCCTCTGGGAAAGAGCTACTACGTAGTTGGCATTACAGATAAAGAGCTACCCATGGGAGTTGTACTGCAGGTAAAGGGCAAACCATGTGAGTTGCACTGCAGATAAAGAGCTACTCATGTGAGTTTCACTACAGGTAAAGAGTTGGCCAAGTAAAATATACTGCAAGTAAAGAGCTGCTGAAATGGGTTGCTCTCGTGGCAAAGAGCTACTGAAGTGGATTGCTCTCCTGGCAAAAAGCTACAACAGATTGCACTAAGGATAAAGAGATACTCATGGGAGTTGCACTCCAGGTAAAGAGCTACCCATGTGAGTGGCAATACAGATAAAGAGCTACCAATGTGAGTTGCACTACAGGTAAAGAGCTACCCATGTGAGGAGGATTGCAGGTAAAGAGCTGGACAAGTAAGATATACTGCAAGTAAAGAGTTACTGAAGTGGATTGATCCTCTGGGAAAGAGCTACTATGTAGTTGGTACTACAGATAAAGAGCTACCCATATGAGTTATACTGCAGGTAAAGGGCAACCCATGTGAGTTGCACTACAGAAAAAGAGCTACCCATGTCAGTTGCACTACATGTAAAGAGTTGGCCAAGTAAGATATACTACAAGTAAAGAGCTACTGAAGTTGATTGCTCTCGTGGCATTGAGCTACTGAAGTGGATTGATCTACTGGCAAAAACCTACAATATAGATTGCACTACAAATAAAAATATACTCATGGGAGTTGCACTGCAAGTAAAGAGCTACCCATATGAGTTATACTGCAGGTAAAGGGCAACCCATGTGAGTTGCACTACAGAAAAAGAGCTACCCATGTTAGTTGCACTACATGTAAAGAGTTGGCCAAGTAAGATATACTACAAGTAAAGAGCTACTGAAGTTGATTGCTCTCGTGGCATTGAGCTACTGAAGTGGATTGATCTACTGGCAAAAACCTACAAAATAGATTGCACTACAAATAAAAATATACTCATGGGAGTTGCACTGCAAGTAAAGAGCTACCCATATGAGTTACACTACAAGTAAATAGCTACCCATATGAGCTGCATTGCAGGTAAAGAGCTGGCCAAGTAAGATATACTGCAAGTAAGAAGTTACTGAAGTGGATTACTCCTCTGGCAAAAAACTACTACGTAGTTGGCAATACAGATAAAGAGCTACCCATGGGATTTGCACCACGGGTAAAGATAATCCCATGTGAGTTGCACTCCAGGTAAATATCTAACCATGTGAGTTGCAATGCAAGCAAATAGCTCCCCAGGTTAGTTGCACTGCAGGTAAAGAGCCACCCATATGAGTTATACTGCAGGTAAAGAGCTACCCATGTGAGTTACACTACAGGTAAAGAATAGGCCAAGTAAGATATACTGAAAGTAAAGAGCTACTGAAGTGGATTGCTCTCCTGGCAAAAAGCTACAACATAGATTGTACTACAGATAATGAGATACTCATGGGAGTTGCACTGCAGGTAAAGAGCTACCCATGTGAGTGCCACTGCAGATAAAGAGCTACCAATGTCAGTTGCTCGACAGGTAAAGAGCTACCCATGCGAGGAGGATTGCTGGTAAAGATCTGGCCAAGTAAGATATACTGCAAGTAAAGAGTTACTGAAGTGGATTGATCTTCTGGGAAAGAGCTACTACGTAGTTGGCACTACAGATAAAGAGCTACCCATATGAGTTGTACTGCAGGTAAAGGGCAACCCATGTGAGTTGCACTGCAGATAAAGAGCTACTCATATGAGTTGCACTACAGGTAAAGAGTTGGCCAAGTAAGATATACTGCAAGTAAAGAGCTGCTGAAATGGATTGCTCTCGTGGCAAAGAGCTACTGAAGTGGATTGCTCCTCTGACAAAGAGCTACTACGTAGATGGCAATACAGGTAAAAAGCTATCCATGTGAGTTGCACTACAGGTAAAGAGTTGGTCAAGTAATATATATTACAAGTAAAGAGCTACTGAAGATGATTGCTCTCGTGGCATTGAGCTACTGAAGTGGATTGCTCTCCTGGCAAAAACCTACAATATAGATTGCACTACAGATAAAGAGATACTCATGGAAATTGCACTGCAGGTAAAGAGCTACCCATGTGAGCTGCATTGCAGATAAAGAGCAGGCCAAGTAAGATATACTGCAACAAAAGAGTTACTGAAGTGGATTACTCCACTGGCGAAGAGCTACTAGGTAGTTGGCAATACAGATAAGGAGCTACCCGTGGGAGTTGCACTGCGTGTAAAGATAATCCCATGTGAGTTGCACTCTAGGTAAATATCTACTCATGTGAGCTGCATTGCAAGCAAATGGTTCCCCGGGTGAGTTGAACTGCAGGTAAATAGCAACCCATGTGAGTTGCACTTTAGGTAAAGAGCTACCCATGCGAGTTACACTACAGGTAAAGAGTAGGCCAAGTAAGATATACTAAAAGTAAAGAGCTACTGAAGTGGATTGCTCTCGAGACAAAGAGCTACTGAAGTGGATTGCTCTCCTGGCAAAAAGCTAAAATATAGATTGCACTACAGATAAAAAGATATTCATGGGAGTTGCACTGCAGATAATGAGCTACCCATGTGAGTGGCACTGCAGATAAAGAGCTACTAATGTGGGTTGCACTATAGGTAAAGAGCTACCCATGTGAGGAGGATTGCAGGTAAAGAGCTGGCCAAGTAAGATATACTGCAAGTAAAGAGTTACTGAAGTGGATTGATCCTCTGGTGAGGAGCTACAACGTAGTTGGCACTACTGACAAAGAGCTACCAATATAAGTTATACTGCAGGTAAAGGGCAACCCATGTGAGCTGCACTACAGATAAAGAGCTACCCATGTGAGTTGCACTACAGGTAAAGAGTTGGCCAAGTAAGATATACTACAAGTAAAGAGCTACTGAAATTGATTGCTCTCGTGGCAAAGAGCTACTGAAGTGGATTGCTCTCCTGGCAAAAACCTACAATATAGATTGCACTATTGATAAAGAGATACTCATGGGAGTTGCACTGCAGGTAAAGAGCTACCCATGTGAGTGGCACTGCAAATAAAGAGCTACCAATGTGAGTTGCACGATAGGAAAAGAGCTACCCATGTGAGGAGGTTTGCAGGTAAAGATCTAGCACAGTAAGATATACTGCAAGTAAAGAGTTACTGAAGTGGATTGATCCTCTGGGAAAGAGCTACTACGTAGTTGGCATTACAGATAAAGAGCTACCCATGGGAGTTGTACTGCAGGTAAAGGGCAACCCATGTGAGTTGCACTGCAGATAAAGAGCTACTCATGTGAGTTTCACTACAGGTAAAGAGTTGGCCAAGTAAAATATACTGCAAGTAAAGAGCTGCTGAAATGGGTTGCTCTCGTGGCAAAGAGCTACTGAAGTGGATTGCTCTTCTGGCAAAGAGCTACTACGTAGATGGCAATACAGGTAAAGAGCTACCCATGTGAGTTGCACTACAGGTAAAGAGTTGACTAAGTAAGATATACTGCAAGTAAAGAGTTACTGAAGTGGATTACTCCACTGGCAAAGAGCTACTAGGTAGTTGGCAATATAGATAAGTTGTTACCCGTGGGAGTTGCACTGCAGGTAAAGATAATCCCATGTGAGTTGCACTCTAGGTAAATATCTACTCCTGTGAGTTGCATTGCAAGCAAATGGCTCCCAAGGTGAGTTGAACTGCAGGTAAAGAGCAACCTTTGTGAGTTGCACTGCAGGTAAAGAGGTACCCATGTGAGTTACACTAGAGGTAAAGAGTAGGCCAAGTAAGATATACTGAAAGTAAAGAGCTACTTAACCCTGGATAGGTACGCTCCTCGGACACCCCTTTAAGGGTATACTCGGACGCGAACGACCCCGACGCCAAAAAAAATTCTTGAAAAATCAGTTTTTGCAGTAACCTCCTTTTTTCTTTTGCCAAAAAAAAACTTCAATGAATGCTTAAAACAACTGTAAAGATAAATACTACTCATCTGCAGAAAAACTATTTATTATAAATATTTTAAAAAATTAAGTAGAAAAAAAAAGACCTGACATAAAAATTCATAAAAAAAAAGTTTATACATATATACACAAATCCTTTTAGGAATTGATTCTTGAATGTTTAGGACACATCTTGATGTATTTTGGATGAAGTCAGACCCATGGAGGTGGAGATCTGAAATGAGAAAAAAAGGGTAACTTTTTTTGGCCAAAAAAATTTGTCCAAATTTCATGAATTTTTTTGGGTACCCAAATGAAATAGGAAGTGGCAAATTTTTTTAGGGAATAAACATATGTTATCCTAAAATAGAAATATGTAAAAAAAATCTTCATTATTTTGTAAATTACATTTATATCAGGGGCCATATCTAAAGGTAATTTTTTGAGTACTTAGAAATTTCGTAAAAAAATACATATATTTAATATATAATATGATATTTTTGCAGGTAAAAATATACCAAAATATCACAAATTCTATAGGGAACAAGAATATATATAGATAGGGCAGCTTACGCTTCGGATATGTCCACAAAATGGACGCCAACCACACTGACTCAGACTCCCTAATCTGCCACTTGAAATGTAGGAAGGGTATGTCAATTTCAAGGTGTTGTTTACTAATCTAATTATTATTGGATATGCATAAAAATTGTATGGTGGGTTGCTGGATAATTGTCGATTATTTTACGACTATAAAATTGAAATTCTGACCCAAAAAAATTTTTTTGAAGGGGAATAAAATCGAAAAAAAAAATGTAAAACAATATAATATTTTAGCTAAAAAAATTTGATGATATTCAATCAAAAAAAAAGTAAACAAAATTTTCCGACAAATAAACATCTAGAGGAATCATTACTCTGTGATAGTTCCTTAGTACGTGGTAATTTTGAAAGAATTGGGGAAAAACGAAAAAATGGCAATCACCGGAAAATCGAACACATACCTATATATACGCCATATCTGGCTAAAAAAAAAGATAGGCATGGGTAGCCAGATCATCTAAAAACACTTTCCAATACTATAAAAATATAAGTTTTGCGACACTACTCGCCAATTCCTTACAGTAACATGACTAAGCGAAAAAATGCAAAACAAATAAAAAGGGGCACTCGCGGAAAAATGGCTAACATTCTAATATACGGCATTTCAGAAAAAAAAAATTCAGCCACGTGCTAGGCAAACCATCAAGGCACATTTTCCGACAAATAAACATCTAAATGAATCATTACTCTGTGATAGTTCCTTAGTACGTAGTAATTTTGAAAGAAATGGGAAAAAACGAAAAAATGGCAATCACAGGAAAATCGAACACATACCTATATATACGCCATATCTGGCTAAAAAAAAAAAAAGATAGGCATGGGTAGCCAGATCATCTAGAAACACTTTCCAACACTATAAAATTATAAGTTTTGCGACACTACTTGCCAATTCCTTACGGTAACATGACTAAGCAAAAAAATGCAAAACAAATAAAAAGGGGCACTCGTGGAAAAATGGCCATTCTAATATACGGCATTTCAGAAAAAAAAAAATTCAGCCACGTGCTAGGCAAACCATCAAGGCACATTTTCCGACAAATAAACATATAAATGAATCATTACTCTGTGATAGTTCCTTAGTACGTAGTAATTTTGAAAGAAATGGGAAAAAACGAAAAAAATGGCAATCACAGGAAAATCGAACACATACTTATATATACGCCATATCTGGCTAAAAAAAAAAAAGGCATGGGTAGCCAGATCATCTAGAAACACTTTCCAACACTATAAAAATATAAGTTTTGCGACACTACTTGCCAATTCCTTACGGTAACATGACTAAGCAAAAAAATGCTAAACAAATAAAAAGGGGCACTCGCGGAAAAATGCCCAACATTCTAATATACGGCATCTCAGATAAAAAAAAAGACATGCACGTGTTAGCCCAACCATCAAGGCACACTTTCTAACACATAAACATGAAAAAAATATCAATAATATACGGCAATTCCTTACTACGTAGTAAATTTTTACAAATATTGAAAAAAAACAGAAATTGGTAACCGCAGTTAAATACCAAATATACCAATAACTACGTCGTATCTGACAAAAACAAAATCACGCATGGGTAGCCAGATCATCTAGACACACTTTCCAACACTAAAAAAGCAAAAGTTTTACGACACTATTTCGCAATATCTTACGGAAAAATGACTTGGCAAAAAAATGAAAAAAAAATGAAAAAGGGGTACTCGTGGTAAAATGCCCGACATTCTAATATACGGCATCTCAGATAAAAAAAAAAGACATGCACGTGTTAGCCCAACCATCAAGGCACACTTTCTAACACATAAACATGAAAAAAAAAATGAATAATATACGGCAATTCCTTACTACGTAGTAATTTTTACAAATATTGAAAAAAAACAGAAATTGGTAACCGCAGTTAAATACCCAATATACCATAACTACGTCGTATCTGACAAAAACAAAGTCATGCATGGGTAGCCAGATCATCTAGACACACTTTCCAACACTAAACAACCAAAAGTTTTACGACACTATTTGGCAATATCTTACGGAAAAATGACTTGGCAAAAAAATGAAAAAAAAATGAAAAATGGGCACTCGCGGTAAAATGGTCCTCGTGGTGATGAACGACATTTTAACTAAAAAAAAAATCATGCACATGGTAGCCAAACAATCCACCAAGACTTTCCACAACTGATAACCTATACAAGTTGCACCATTCTACGAAAATCTCATAATACGTAATAACTTTGATAATTATGCAAACTACCTTAGAAGGGTAAACTCGGTCGCGCTCGACCCCGACTCGTCTCAGAAATCGGGGAAGGAGTACAGCTACAGCAATGCACATCTGGACACTACTAGAGCGTGTAGGGGAGACACCTCCTGCAGGTCGATCACCCACAAATTCAGTCACGGGGGTGAGTCACGTGAGAAAAACCTGTTTTTTTTTGACGCTCGGGGTCGCGAACGACCCACCGTACCTATCCAGGGTTAAGTGAATTGCTCTCGATTCAAAGAGCTACTGAAGTGGATTGTTCTCGATGCAAAGAGCTACTGAAGTTGATTGCTCTCCTGACAAAAATCTACAACATAGATTGCATTACAGATAAAGAGATACTCATGGGAGTTGCACTGCAGGTAAAGAGCTACCCTTGTGAGTTACACTACAAGTAAATAGCTACCTATGTGAGCTGCATTGCAGGTAAAGAGCAGGACAAGTAAGATATACTGCAAGTAAAGAGTTACTGAGGGGGATTACTCCTCTGGCAAAGAGGTACTACGTAGTTGGCAATACAGATAAAGAGCTACCAATAGGAGTTGCACCACGGGTAAAGGTAATCCCATGTGAGTTGCACTCCATGTAAATATCTACCCATGTGAGTTACACTACAGGTAAAGAGTAGGCCAAGTAAGATATACTAAAAGTAAAGAGCTACTGAAGTGGATTGCTCTCCTGGCAAAAAGCTACAACATAGATTGTAATACAGATAAAGAGATTCTCATGGGAGTTGCACTGCAGGTAAAGAGCTACCCATGTGAGTGGCACTGCAGATAACGAGCTACCAATGTGAGTTGCACGACAGGTAAAGAGCTACCCATGTGAAGAGGATTGCAGGTAAAGATCTGGCCAAGTAATATATACTGCAAGTAGAGACTTACTGAAGTGGATTGATCTTCTGGGAAAGAGCTACTACGAAGTTGGCACTATAGATAAAGAGCTACCCATATGAGTTGTACTGCAGGTAAAGGGCAACCCATGTGAGTTGCACTGCATATAAGGAGCTAATAATGTGAGTTTCACTACAGGTAAAGAGTTGGCCAAGTAAGATATACTGCAAGTAAAGAGCTGCTGAAATGGATTGCTCTCGTGGCAAAAAGCTACTGAAGTGGATTGCTCCTCTGGTAAACAGCTACTACGTAGATGGCAATACAGGTAAAGAGCTACCCATGTGAGTTGCACTACAGGTAAAGAGTTGGCCAAGTAAGATATACTGCAAGTAAAGAGTTACTGAAGTGGATTACTCCACTGGCAAAGAGCTACTAGGTAGTTGGCAATATAGATAAGTTGCTACCTGTGGGAGTTGCACTGCCGGTAAAGATAATGCCATGTGAGTTGCACTCTAGGTAAATATCTACTCTTGTGAGTTGCATTGCAAGCAAATGGCTCCCCAGGTGAGTTTAACTGCAGGTAAAGAGCAACCTTTGTGAGTTGCACTGCAGGTAAAGAGCTACCCATGTAAGTTACACTACAGGTAAAGAGTAGGCCAAGTAAGATATACTGAAAGTAAAGAGCTACTGAAGTGAATTGCTCTCGATGCAAAGAGCTACTGAAATGGATTGCTCTCGATGCAAAGATCTACTGAGGTTGATTGCTCTCCTGGCAAAAATCTACAACATAGATTGCATTACAGATAAAGAGATACTCATGGGAGTTGCACTGCAGGTAAAGAACTACCAATGTGATTTACACTACAAGTAAATAGCTACCTATGTGAGCTGAATTGCAGGTAAAGACCAGGACAAGAAAGATATACTGCAAGTAAAGAGTTACTGAAGGGGATTACTCCTCTGGCAAAGAGCTACTGCGTAGTTGGCATTACAGATAAAGAGCTACCCATGGGAGTTGCACCACGGGTAAAGATAATCCCATGTGAGTTGTACTCCATGTAAATATCTACCCATGTGAGTTACACTACAGGTAAAGAGTAGGCCAAGTAAGATATACCGAAAGTAAAGAGCTACTAAAGTGGATTGCTCTCCTGGCAAAAAGTTACAACATTGATTGTAATACAGATAAAGTGATAATCATGGGAATTGCACTGCAGGTAAAGAGCTACCCATGTGAGTGGCACTGCAGATAAAGAGCTACTAATGTGAGTTGCACGACAGGTAAAGAGCTACCCATGTGAAGAGGATTGCAGGTAAAGATCTGGCCAAGTAATATATACTGTGGGTAAAGAGTTACTGAAGTGGATTGATCCTTTGGGAAAGTGCTACTACGTAGTTGGCACTACAGGTAAGGAACTTCCCATATGAGTTGTACTGCGGGTAAAGGGCAACCCATATGAGTTGCACTGCAGATAAAGAGCTACTTATGTAAGTTCACTACAGGTAAAGAGTTGGCCAAGTAAGATATACTGCAAGTAAAGAGCTGCTGAAATGGATTGCTCTCGTGGCAAAGAGCTACTGAAGTGGATTGCTCCTCAGGCAAAGAGCTACTACGTAGATGGCCATACAGGTAAAGAGCTACCCATGTGAGTTGCACTACAGGTAAAGAGTTGGCCAAGTAAGATATACTGCAAGTAAAGAGTTACTGAAGTGGATTACTCCACTGGCAAAGAGCTACTAGGTAGTTGGCAATACAGACAAGGAGCTACCCGTGGGAGTTGCACTGCCGGTAAAGATAATGCCATGTGAGTTGCACTCTAGGTAAATATCTACTCATGTGAGTTGCAATGCAAGCAAATGGCTCCCCAGGTGAGTTGAACTGCTGGTAAAGAACAAACTATGTGAGTTGCACTGCAGGTGAAGAGCTACCCATGTGAGTTACACTACAGGTAAAGAGTAGGCCAAGTAAGATATACTGAAAGTAAAGAGCTACTGAAGTGGATTGCTCTCGATGCAAAGAGCTACTGAAGTTGATTGCTCCTGGCAAAAAGCTACAACATAGATTGCACTACAGATAAAGAGATACTCATGGGAGTTGCACTGCAGGTGAAGAGCTACCCATGTGAGTTACACTACAAGTAAATAGCTACCCATGTGAGCTGCATTGCAGGTAAAGAGCAGTCCAAGTAAAAAATACTGCAAGTAAAGAGTTACTTAATTGGATTACTCCTCTGGCAAAGAGGTACTACGTAGTTGGCAATACAGATAAAGATCTACCCATGGGAGTTGCACCAAGGGTAAAGATAATCCCATGTGAGTTGCACTCCATGTAAATATCTACCCATGTGAGTTACACTACAGGCAAAGAGTAGGCCAAGTAAGATATACTGAAAGTAAAGAGCTACTGAAGTGGATTGATCTCCTGGCAAAAAGCTACAACATAGATTGTAATACAGATAAAGAGATACTCATGGGAGTTGCACTGCAGGTAAAGAGCTACCCATGTGAGTGGGACTGCAGATAAAGAGCTACCAATGTGAGTTGCACGACAGGTAAAGAGCTACCCATGTGAGGAGGAATGCAGGTAAAGATCTGGCCAAGTAAGATACACTGCATGTAAAGAGGTACTGAAGTGGATTGATCCTCTGGGAAAGAGCTACTACGTAGTTGGCACTGCAGATAAAGAGCTACCCATATGAGTTGTACTGCAGGTAAAGGGCAACCCATGTGAGTTGCACTGCAGATTACTTTCGTAGCAAAGAGCTACTGAAGTGGATTGCTCCCCTGGCAAAAAGCTAAAACATAGATTGCACTACAGATAAAGAGATACTCATGGGAGTTGCAATGCTGGTAAAGAGCTACCCATGTGAGTTGCACTACAGGTAAAGAGCTGCCCATGTGAGTTGCATTGCAGGTAAAAAGCAGGCCAAGTAAGATATACACCAAGTAAAGAGTTACTGAAGTGGATTACTCCTCTGGCAAAGAGCTATTACGTAGTTTGCAATACAGGTAAACAGCTACCCGTGGGAGTTGCACTGCAGGTAAAGATAATCCCATGTGAGTTGCACTCCGGGTAAATATATACTCATGTGAGTTGCAATTCAGGCAAATGGCTCCCCAGGTGATTTGCACTGCAGGTAAAGAGCAACCCATGTGAGTTGCACTACAGGTAAAGAGCTACCCATGTGAGTTACACTACAGGTAAAGAGTAGGCCAAGTAAGATATACTACAAGTTAAGAGCTACTGAAGTGGATTGCTCTTGTGGCAAAGAGCTAGTGAAGTGGATTGCTCTGTTGGCAAAAAGCTTCAACATAGATTGCACTACAGATAAAGAGAAATTCATGGGAGTTGCACTGCAGGTAAAGAGCTCCCCATGTGAGTGGCACTGCAGATAAAGAGCTACCAATGTGAGTTGCACTACAGGTAAAGAGCTACCCATGTGAGCTGGATTGCAGGTAAAGAGCTGGCCATGTAAGATATACTGCAAGTAAAGAGTTACTGAAGTGGATTGATCCTCTTGCAAAGAGCTATTACGTAGTTGACACTTCAGATAAAGAGCTACCCTTATGAGTTGTACTGTAGGTAAAGAGCTACCCATGTGTGTTGCACTTCAGGTAAAAAGCTACCCATGTGTGCTGCATTGCAGGTAAAGGGCAGGCCAAGTAAGATATACTGCATGTAAAGAGTTACTGAAGTGGATTGCTCCTCTGGCAATGAGCTACTACGTAGTTGGAAATACAGATAAAGAGCTACCCATGGTAGTTGCACTGCAGGTAAAGATACTCCAATGTGAGTTGCACTGCAGGTAAATATCTACCCATGTGAGTTGCAATACAGGCCAATAGCTCCTCAGGTGAATTGTACTGCAGGTTAAGAGCAATCCATGTGAGTTGC
>NC_090748.1:45372248-45374748 GCF_036898095.1 Palaemon carinicauda
CACCTCATCACCTACAACAGCAATTATATTTGCCTTCTTATTATCCTCAACATTCTGCAACTTTTCAAAATATTTAGCTCTTCCTATTTCACCTAATCTCCTTTCAACTTCCTTCTCTTTTCATCTCTCATTGTGTCTTTACTCCTCGATTGACCATTCCTCAATCTTTCCACTTCTTGCCAAGAAATCTCCTTACTGTCCTCATACGAACTACCATATTCATGACCCTACTTCTAGGCAGCCGCCTTTTTTATCTCAGCCACCTTATGTATTACTTTCATGTTTTTTTCACGATATATTTCATACTTTTATATGCTATTACTCTGCATCCTTTCGTCCCATGTCCTCTTTTTCTCTACCACCCGAATCTTCACTCCATTTCACCACTCACTACACTCCCTCATAGTACTCTAACAATTTTATTCTACCTAACACATCACTTGTATGCCCGACAAAAGGTTCTTTTACGAGCTTCCACTCCTCTAGATCACTACTTTCTCCCACTTTTACACTGTCATATCTCACTTCCAATTTATTCTTGATATTCACTTTTCACCTATGTTTTTTTTTTTTTATCAACTTTCCCACCTTCACTAGTTTCCTTTTACAAACCCATCCACCAAGCTATTGCCTCACTCTTTGGCTACAACCAATTTTGTTTCAACCAAAAAAAGATTAGACATACCAGTAGCTATACCATGACATGTGAGCATTTTTTAATCGTCCAATCATCCATCTTGTTATCAACACATAATTCATCAATGCTATTTCTTCCAATCTATCATTAGTAAGGTAAATATAGCGTTTGCAGTGCATAAAAATCAATCCATTTTTATTGGGTACCCCTTAACCTAACTCCATGACCTCACTTAACTTCATTGGCAACCTATAACCATTGAGGTTAAGGGAAGGGGTAGAGTTATTTTGAGGGTTACCAAATGGGACATGATCGATTGCTTTGGAATGGAAACGTGCTATTTACCATACTTCCATTGGCCATTCATACCCATGTATACTTGTTTATATCTCTCTTCTTGAAAAATGAAGTACGTTGTTCAAGAAACATATCTAGCAGTCTCTCACCAATCGCGTGTTCTCCCAGTAACCCATACTTCCAAGTGACACCTATCTCCCCAGCACGCATTATGTCTTTGATGTCACACAAAACAAGTACATTATTTCTTCTACTCAGTCTTCCTACACAGCTAGTTAACTCATTCCAAATTCAACTCTACTCTTATTCGCTTTTCTCACAACCTGCTCCATGGCATTATCAAAAGCCAAACATTTACTACCCAAACCTAACCCTTAATCAAATTAACCTAGATGGCATCTCCTGCCATTCAACTACTTTACCCACCATCCATACACTGGAAAATAAAGACACCCCCTCTCTCCCTCTTCCCCTTTCAATCACTGACACTACCTTTCACTTCACAAAACATTACTTGAGAGAGGCCGAATTCATTCATCCTCCTATTCAAAAGTAAACTTCTCAACTCACATCTTTTACTTTCTATTGTATTACATCCACACACATTCAGAAACCCCGAAACTAGAGTGAGGGGAGCAGTCACTCTCTTCCAAAACACTCCTCTTCTTCGATATCCCTCAGGAATAGATTTATAGAACAGGTAAATAACTAGAGAGAATATTTAGACAGGAAAGCAGAAGAGGCTGACGAAGCTATTGTAAGAATCGCTCATATGATTATGCATGAACTATCTACAGAGACCAAGAAGGAGAAGCATATACCCTTTAAAAAAGGAATATGAATCTGTTGTTACGACAAAAGATGAAAAATTGCAACTTTGGATGGAATAATTAAGTAATATAAGGAATAGGAGATGTAAAAAGAATAATTTGATTGATATACCTGAAGCTGAGAAAGACCTTGATGATCCCAGGCATGAATTCAGTGCTTTTGAAATCAAAGCTATCATTAAAAACTTCGGAGATGGAAACCCCCTGGATATGATGAAATAAGTAATGAGATGATATTGGCCGAAAAAAAAGTGACCCCCGAAATACATACGAAATTATTTTATAGAATGTGGCTTGAATAAGCAAAACCTGATGAATGGGAGCTAGCAGTGTTGGTGAAAGAAAAAAAAATGATAATTACGGAGGCCTCATACTTACGTCAATTATCATAAAAATATATAACATGCATATTCTTAAGAAAGTAGAGAGAAAGATTGATGGAAAGCCTATAGATGAACAAGCATTTTATAGGAATGGTAAAAGTTACACTACCCAAATTTGTATTTTAAGACATGTTGCACAACAATTCATAGAGTACAGAAATCCACTTTTGATAGCATTTGTGGGCTATGAAAAAGCTTTCAATAGCGTACACCGGTCAATTTTGTAAAGACTCCTGCATTATTGTTAGTTTCCTCTTATATATGTGAATTTCATTAAGTCTAATCTTGAGCATAGCAATGCAAAGTTAATGTTAATGGAGTTTTTTTAAAGCAAATGTCCAGTGCATGGCGGA
>NC_090748.1:45397248-45412248 GCF_036898095.1 Palaemon carinicauda
CAAGATAACAGTAGAAGAAAAATGAAAAAAAAAAACACTTGAATAGTCATTCACTTAGACAACTGTCTTTATTGGCAGAACACCACTATATGATAAACAGGAGAGTGTCGTAATTAGCCATAAATGCCTTAACTCCTTGGGTTCACGGGTGTCCTGATCATGATCATCATCATTATCATACGTAATCTTAATAAACAGGCCAGGTCATCAACGGTTGAGCAATCCAAAAAAGCAGTCTAAATCCAATCAATTACAGGCAGGTCAGCAACTAAAGATCAACATTCACAAATGAGTTCTCCAAAGGGGTCCAAAGGAAAAATCTCTCCAAAGGAGAAATTATGGCTTTCAAAATAATAAACACTTCCACGCTGGTCGAAAAATAATATAAAATAGTAATCCAGCACTCAAACCACACAAATGCCTCTAGCTGCAGTCAAATCAAAAAGAACATTCGCTCCAAAACATTTACCACTGTCCTAACCTAGCTAAAAAGTAAACAAAGAGTCAATTTATAAGTCCTTCCCACTACAAACAACCATAACATTAACTACCTCTCTCTCTCTCTCTCTCTCTCTCTCTCTCTCTCTCTCTCTCTCTCTCTCTCTCTCTCTCTCTCTCTCTCTCTCTTTCAGGATTTGGCAAAAAAATAAAAAATAAAAATAGATAAACATTGATCATCCACAATTTAAGGATTAACATGGCTCTGGTAAGGGTTCAGGGAACAGAGATCCTTCAAGATAGACATTTGGGGAAAAGGAAATATGGTTTTAAATTGTATTACCTGAAATTCAATTAACATCAAACCATGTAGTATTTCATGAATACTTTCTGAAAGAGGAAATTAAAAGTAAAATCACCAATCACGTTGAAAATGATTGGTAGATTCCCAACTGATATAAATTTATTTTCCTATGAAGATGATTGCACTGTTATACATAAATGTAAATTTAACACATTTATTTCTTATGGATCTTAGTTATATATGCATATATTACATATTATCGTACCTGTGAGAAATGTTGAATACGACATTATAATGATATGTGAACAAAGGTGCCGATGTAGTCGACAAAAGCTTTTCTTGCAATTTCTGAAATCTCCTGGCGTCATCAATTATACTTAAAAAGTAAAAATTGTAGGAATCACCAGGAAATTTCTCGTATTTCAAAGAAACTTCTTTGCCTTATATACAGTATTTTTGGGCTCAGGCCATGTCGTCCTGATGGAAGTTCCTAATAGGTAGCTGCCTAGGGTATATTCGACTACAGTGATATTCCCAGAGAATTTTACCTAAACGTATCCAGAATTCTAACTCCTGGAGCGAATATCCCTAAATAATCTCACAGGGATATCGCATAATATCAGAGGACGTATTCTTGACACGTCACATAGCTATCTTCACCCTGAACAGTATCAACGCTTCGAGGGGTTACAGTGACAAGAATCTGAAACGAGAAGGAAAAGAGAGCCACTTATAAGGCATCTCTCCTATTCCGTTTCCAGTGTGTATCTGATGAAGGCAGTGGCGCCCTCTTTATTCCTTTTCGTGTAGCTCTACTTCTCGGTGTTTTCCCTTGTGTTCTCTCGTTATTTTGGATTTAATTCAACATTTTGATGACTTCTCCAGCCTCTTTTGCCTTTGGAAAGTTGAGTATTATCTTTACTATGTATAAATGTAAGCTCTTGTAGTTATGAATTAAATCAAAAGTGATATTAACGTAAACAAAAGCTGTTGCCTACCGGAGGCATCCTGGATGCTATCGCTCGCTATTTATGGGTCATTTAGTTAGCTAGAGCGATGTTCCCGGTTTGTTATGCTTTAATAATCTAGCCATTTAGCTCCTCTAGGAATGCTTATAATATACCGTCAGTTTTTAGTTCGGTGATTTAGGTAACCGATCTTACCCTTCGCGAGGCTTAGTAGCCTAGGCGTCTGGCCCTAGTACTTTCATGCATGATATAATTTTCCGAGTGTTATATTATTAAAGCTATAGGCAAATATTTTATACATGTAAGATATTGTTGAATGTTCTTTCCAAGATTGTATACGAGAGAGTTTGGATGAATTAGGTAATCGATTCTCACCTTACCTAGGATAGTAATCTAGGTACAGTAGTATACTTTCGCACATCCCCGATTGTTCTTTTTCTCCTCCGAGTGTTATATTATTAAAGCTATAGGCAAATATTTTATACATGTAAGATATTGTTGAATGTTCTTTCCAAGATTGTATACGAGAGAGTTTGGGTGAATTAGGTAATCGATTCTCACCTTACCTAGGATAGTAATCTAGGTACAGTAGTATACTTTCGCACATCCCCGATTGTTCTTTTTCTCCTCCGGAGGCTAAGTTCAATCCCTCTCTCCCTCTGGGTAAGCCTTTGGCTTAATCCTAGCGGTTCTATCTGTAAAATAATTCAGGTATAACTATTCTAGGATATGTCTGTCCTGACCTGATAACCAGAGTGACTGGTTTTTTGGGTTAGGGCAGAACATCAGAGTTTCTAGTCTGTGGTCTGCTTCTTCCTAGCATAGAGAATGAGTCTCCTTTGCTAGGTTAGGGGCGGACACAGGAAGCTTTGCTTCCCTAATCCACGTCCGAAGGATTCTGTAAGAAATGATTCCTTCCTCTAGTGGGCTAGCAGACTGTCCAGTGTTGTTTTTCTCGTGCTGGAGAATGAGTTTCTCTGCTGCCTGGCGAAATAACTACACCTAACTTTGTTCTGGTTGGGAGGAGGATGGCAAGTATTGCCAGTCTTCCTCCCTTATGGACAACTCTAGGTTAGGATAAGCTTCCCTAACTGCTGAGTGTGTCTCTTGCTAGAACGAAGTTTATAGGATCCTCATTCCTTCCCCACCTCTCATTCCTTTATTATCTTTTGGCCGCAGTCCTACTTCCGTACCTAGTGTAGGTTAGGATGGAGGACCGGCTCTGCTCTCTGCAGGCTGGCAATTACGTGTCGGCCGGCAGAGACCCTTTGTTCTTTCCAGAGTGAACCGCAGACCTCCCTTGGTCTCCCTTCCATGTCTGCCAGTAGAGCCTGACCAGCTATGGACACTTTGGAAGCCTGAATGCTACATTCCCCCTTCCATAAGTTCACTCTTTCTGGATGGAAGGTCGTATGGCAATGCCGCCTTATAACCTTACATCCATACTGTTTCTCTGACTATTGTGTTATACTAACCCGACAGCCTGGCGTGTGTAGGTTCTCTGGTTCTTGGCTACTGCCGGCGGGCATGGGTATTATTACCTTTGCCTGCTGGCAGTGGAAACACAGCCTGAATCTGCTGGCCACTACGATTAGCGGCCGGTATTAGTGTTTTCAGCTGTCGACTGGCAATGATTGCCGGCCGGCACACAGTTGCGAATCAGTGGGCTGCCGTTTATTAGTTAAAGATAGTATATCTTTGAACTATATAGGGTAGATGCCGGCCGGCACAACAGCATGCGATGTACAGTAGTTGCTATATTTGTAGTGTAGTACACACTGCATTAGTAAAACTACAATACAGAATTTGTGATAACACTAAAGTTCTTCAACATACTTAATGTTATATTGAACAGCCTTTTGCTGAGACCGTACAATATATAGAAAGTAAGTTCTTTCTGTATTCTTTTTTTCCTGTATATTAAAACTTTATCTCAAGGTGTGAACTACACCTTAAATTTCCGTTTAGGAAATTACATAAGGTGTTCTAGAATAGAATTAACCCTAGTTTTAATATCTTGGGAGGTTTCAACAATTGACTGGACAGGAAATACAAGTATTTGTCTTTCCTTCTTTCTTTTATAGCTTTTCTATATAATCTAAATGTTTCAATATAGGTGAAAGCCTTCACTTGATACTCATGGATTTTTCCTCTCTTTACAGGAGGACCATCCGAAGTGTGGGAGTGTGTTCTGTAATGTCCGCAGTAAGAACTTCTGTGGACATCAACTTTGCAGGAGGCACGCAGCATGCGCAGCCTCCAGAGGTGATCTCCAGCATTGGAACCCTCAGGTTTCTACTGTATGTTCTAACCTGATTACCGAGGCTTTTGGCAATCCTAAGTCGACGGAGTCAAGGGATACTGCCAGGGGTAAGTTACGAACCTTGGTGAGGAGTTTTAAAAAAAAAACACCTCAGGCTCCTACCTTCCAAATGAGAAGATGAGGGCATACCATTTCCCTAAAGCATCAGCTGATGCAGTCATTCCTCAGCCTCAGGTGGAGATACCAACTCTCCAGAATCCGGTAGATTCTGAAGTCTCGGCTGCCCTTCAAGACATCCAATTGGACGATAGGATGTCGGAGGTGTCGGATTCTACAGAGAAAGACCTTCTAGGAGAAGGTCAGGAGGAGGAGCTGTCTCAGGCTCCTCAAGTTAAAGAAGAAGAAATCGATGAGGTGTCGGTTACATCGGTTCCGGACCCAGAACCTGTTCCCTCTACATTGTCTGCTATCCCAGATGAAGTGGGAAGGAGTCTTTCTTCTATTGTTGAGATGATCCAACAAATTCAAAGAAAGAATGATGAGAAGGAAGCTGCAATGAAACTGGAGATACATAGACTTGCAGCATCACGTGGGCCCCAGAAGCGACTCAACGTGAAAGATCTTCCTTTGTGCTCGGACACCAACCCTAGGAGGTATGCCGAACACATGCCAATGACATCCAGAAAGATCATGATATCAGAAAAGTTTTGAGCAATTCCCCTGGAAAAAGTGGAATTTTGGCCCAACAAAGATTCTTATCCGGACTGCTATGTCCATCTTAGGAAGGAGCCAGCCTCAAAGGAGGAGACGGAGCCGAAGGAGGTCATAGTTCTTGACCATTGTAAAGCACAGGCGTTACTAGTGGGCTCCATGAAAGAGAGGGGCTTCACGAACTCAAATGTGCCAGCCTTGAGTAAGAAGCTTCCCTCCTTTGTGGCGTCTCCAACCAGAGCCTTTCCCTTCATGGAAAAGGGATATAAGGCAGCCTTAAAGGCGGTGAAGGCAGGGAAACCATGCCCCTCCTTGGAGGAGTGCAAGCCGTTATCTCTGACCTTGCCCTTGGACCAAGAAGACTGGAAGGACGTCCACCTTACCTTCTCAGTCGGGAAGCTGGAAGCTGATATTCCTGAATGTCAGTTGGTGGTGAGGAACTTCCAAAAATGTCGGATGTTCTCTTGCGCAGAGAGCAAGAAACGAAGGAAAGACTTGCGGCATCGATGTCGTTGCAAACGACATTAGAAACGATGGCAAGTGACCCCAAGAACCAGGACATGTTCATGGTATTGGCCAAAACCCATCTGGCTACAGTTACGAAGGATCTCTATAGCTTTATTAAAGCTAGGAAAACCTGTAGAGAGTTCGTGTTCGCCTCGGCTGCGATGAGGCAGAAACCAAGGAGACTGATATCCTCTCGTATCTGGGGTAAAGACCTCTTTCTCAATGAAGTGGTTAAAGAGGTAGTAGGCAAGGCCACCACAGAGAATAGGAACCTTCTCAAAAAGTGGGGCTTAGATTTTAAGAGAAAGTCTTCTCCAGATGAGGGTCCCCTGCCCAAGAAGAAGACAGAAAGGCCTAGGCCATCCTCTCGGCTGGCTAAACCCTACCTACAGCAACAACAACAACTTCCTGTGACCGTGGTGCCTCAGATAGTGGCACAACGTCCAACTACCTACCAGCTAGTACCTCAACAAATGGCGACACAGTCACCAGTCTTTAACCCAGGCTTCGAAAAGCAGACTTCTTCCTTTCGTGCGAGAGCTAGAGGAACACCCAGAGGTTCTTCTAGTCGCCCTTCAAGAGGAAGTGGATCCAGGGGAGGACGCGGTAAAGGAGGCAAGGCCTCAGGTCCACAACAGCAGAAGTGAGATACTTCCAGTAGGAGGGAGACTACAGCTATTTAAGGATCGTTGGACCTTCGATCCCTGGGCCCACAGCCTAATAAAGAATGGACTACGTTGGAGCTGGAGCAGTGCTCCACCTCAATATCCTTAATTCTTCCAACACTAGACCCCCGTTCTGGAAGAATATGTCCGAGAGCTCTTAGACAAAAGAGTAATCCGGAAAGTTATGTCCATCAATCTCCAAGGAAGGCTGTTTTGTGTTCCAAAGAAGGACTCAGAAAAACTCGGAGTCATTCTAGACTTGTCGCCACTCAACAAGTTCATAGGGAACTACAAGTTCAGAATGCTCACACTTCAACACATAAGGACCCTACTGCCCAAAAGGGCATATGCTGTTTCTATAGACTTGTCTGACGCTTATTGGCACGTTCCAATTAATCGTCACCTCTCCTCCTACCTAGGCTTCAAGTTACATTGATAACTTTACGCCTTCAGAACCATGCCTTTTGGGCTAAACATAGCCCCAAAGATTTTCACGAAGCTCGCGAACGCAGCCGTCCATCAATTACGCCTAAAGGGGGTTCAAGTAGTAGCCTACTTGGACGACTGGCTGGTGTGGGCAGTATCCAGGACAGAATGCATGCAAGCTTCTAAGATAGTGATTCAGTTCCTGGAACATCTGGGATTCAAGATCAACATCAAAAAGTCTCGACCTTCTCCAGCTCAAAATTTCAGTGGTTGGGAATCCACTGGAATTTGGAGTCACATCGATTTTCCATTCCTGAGAAGAAGAGGAAAGAAATAGCAGGATCTGTCAAGAGACTATGGAAATCCAAACGGATATCAAGACGCGAACAGGAGAGTGCTGGGCTCTCTACAGTTTGCTTTGATAACAGACCCAGTGCTAAGAGCACAGCTAAAGGATGCAACAGGAGTCTGGAGAAAATACGCATCAAACGCGCGAAGAGATCTAATAAGACCTCTACCGACTGGACTACGAACGCTTCTCAAGCCGTGGTCCAATGCCAAGCAGTTGAGGAGATCAATACTTTTTCAACATCCTCCCCCGTCAGTAACTATCCACACAGACGCCTCACAGGAAGGCTGGGGAGGTCACTCTCGTCAGAAGAGAGACCAAGGAGCTTGGTCAATCTTTTCAAGTCATTTCACATCAACTTTCTAGAAGTATGGCAGTTCTTCTGACACTAAAGAAAGTATCTCCCCACCACTCGACTCAAATAAGACTGGTTCTAGACAGCGAGGTGGTAGTGAGATGCCTGAATCGACAAGGGTCGAGGTCACCTCAAATCAACCAAGTGATGTTGGCCATATTCCGTTCGGCAGAATGGAGGAAATGGCATCTGTCAGCAATTCACATTCAAGTGTTCCGCAAAGTGACAGCGGACGCTCTATCCAGGTTTACACCTATAGAGTCAGAATGGTCTCTTGACGCAGGATCGTTCTCCTTCATCTCGAGCTACGTCCCGGGGCTGCAGATAGACCTCTTTGCGACGAAAGACAACAAGGAAATAGATTGCTACGTGTCCCCAGAGAGGATCCGCTAGCGGAGGCAGAGGACGCTATGTCCCTAGACTGGAACAGACGGTCCAAAATTTATATGTTCCCTCCGCACAACCTCCTTTTGAAGGTTCTCGATAAGCTGAGATCCTTCAAAGGGAAAGCAACAATAGTGGCCCACAAGTGGCCAAATAGCATGTGGTTCCCTCTGGCATTGGAACTATGACTAAAATTCGTACCGCTACCGGATTAATCCCTGTCTCAGCGAGTACAGAAGTCGACTGTCTTCGCTCCATCACAGAAAACACGGAACCTACATATCATGATTTTCTCTCCTTAGCGATGAGAAAAAGATTCGGTGTTAAAATTCAGTTTAGACTTTTGGAGGAAACCAGATGACATTATGAGGCTTCAGGGAAGAAATAGATATGCTTTGTCAAGGCAAAGAAACCAAAAGAAATCTCAACAGATTCCTATTTATCATTCTTCATTCACCTTCATGAGCAAGGTTTAGCAGCCATCACAATTCTATTGTTCAATCCTGCCTTGAAAAGTCAGATACCATATGCCTTACAGGTCGACCTTTCTAACGACGTTCTTAATGAACTACAAAGGCCCATCCTGGGCTTAGACCTTCAGTGCCTCCAAGACCCTTTGCATGGTCATTAGATATGATTCTTCATTGTGTATAAATAATGAACAATGAGGAATGCGCTTAGAAGGCCTTGAATTAAAGTCATATTTCTGTTTGTATTCGCTTTGGGGGCCAGAGTTAGAGAAATAGTGGCTCTCGCTAGAGAGGAAGGCCACGTCCTGTTCTTGGAGGGAGAACTGAATCTATTTCCAGGCCCAACGTTTCTTACCAAGAACAAGCTACCCACCAACAGGTGGGGTCCCTAGAGAATCTGCCCTCTGAAGGAAGATGCATCTCTATGTCCAGTGGAGTACCTAAAGGTCTATCTTCATAGAACTTCAGACTTTATGGGAGGACAGCTGTTCAGAAGAGAAACCCTGGATTCAAAGTTATCTATAACTAAGGGCGAGATTCACCCGTGTTATTCGCAGAACGGATCCGGACAGTACACCCGTTAGTCATGATCCGAGGAAAGTTGCCTCTTCCATAAAATTTCTTTAATTATATGGACATTGAACATCCTTGTTTGTACACCGGCTGGTAGTCATCCAAGGCGTTCTTTATGCACTATGAGAAGCAAGTGGAGCAACTTAAGAGATCTGTGATAGCCGCAGGTAAAATTCTTTAACCTTCTGTTTTAAATCTGCGAGGAACAGTGTAATTAATTTGGGACGATTAATTAAGAGGGTGCATGTGTTGTCACTGTATGTTACTATACGCTGAGCGATAGGCCACGAAAGTGTCCTTACGAACTGTTCCATTGACGTCGGTGAACTATAGCATAATACGGACACTTGTGCCAAGCGTTTTTTACGCTAGGGTGAATAAACAGTATACAGACTATATCATTATTATTAATAATTCAATTGAAGTCGCAAATCTGTTTCCTAGTACACGAAACAATATTTTCTGTTGACTGTTTATCATTATGCTTTAACGCATATCATCCACATTTTATAAATTTTATAAATGTTGATCTGATATGTACGTTTATTAAATTTTAATAAACTAGTTAATAGTTCATTTTATTAGAAATGTACTGAGCATTAAGATTAAAATATGGATATTCTTATCATGGTATGTCTTTCAAGACTGTTCCCTGATTCAAGCAAAAGTCCACTCACTCTAACCCTTCCTTGGAAGGGTTGACGTGGTACCCTAACGGGATAGTGGCAAAGAGGCAAAATTTTTTCCTATGCGGATACAACCATTATCCAATAGTTAATAAGAGTAGTCACATAGGGGAAGGTGTCACAAATTCATACTGACATTTGTGACTCTTATACAAACTTTGCTTTATAATTTATGGGGCGAGACCACTATACAAGCTTGTCATTTTGTCATCCATAGTTATTATGTACTCTTCGACACTCTCTCCAGAGTCTAGTACGACTCTTCCCTATAGGGGGCAGGAAGCACTAACATAGTTCATGCTTAGATGAAATGATGTATGACGGTAACATCATAGGTCTCTGGGTTTAGACGGACCAGGAAAATGCTTTCTTGAGAGTACGGCACCGATTGAGAATCCACAGATACAGTAATGCTCTGGTAAACTTCCATCAAGATATCATGGCCTGAGCCCAATCTATTTTTGGGTGAGGTGGCCATGTCGTCCTGATGGACCCACCCTTCTTTTTATTGTAAAAGGGCTTTTTGACCCCTCCCTATAGTACAGTATCTGTAGCACCTCGTATATCGCTACAAGGAATGAAGAGGGCGCTACCGCCTTCATCAGATACACACTGGAAACGGAATAGGAGAGATGCCTTATGAGCGTCTCTCTTTTCATTCTCGTTTCAGATTCTTGTCACTGCAACCCCTCGAAGCGTTAATACTGTTCGGGGTGAAGATAGCTATGTGACGTGTCAAGAATACGTCCTCTGATATTATGCGATATCCCTGTGAGATTATTTAAGGATACTCTCTCCAGGAGTTAGAGTTCTGGATACCTTATGGGGCGAGACCACTATACAAGCTTGTCATTTTGTCATCCATAGTTATTATGTACTCTTCGACACTCTCTCCAGAGTCTAGTACGACTCTTCCCTATAGGGGGCAGGAAGCACTAACATAGTTCATGCTTAGATGAAATGATGTATGACGGTAACATCATAGGTCTCTGGGTTTAGACGGACCAGGAAAATGCTTTCTTGAGAGTACGGCACCGATTGAGAATCCACAGATACAGTAATGCTCTGGTAAACTTCCATCAAGATATCATGGCCTGAGCCCAATCTATTTTTGGGTGAGGTGGCCATGTCGTCCTGATGGACCCACCCTTCTTTTTATTGTAAAAGGGCTTTTTGACCCCTCCCTATAGTACAGTATCTGTAGCACCTCGTATATCGCTACAAGGAATGAAGAGGGCGCTACCGCCTTCATCAGATACACACTGGAAACGGAATAGGAGAGATGCCTTATGAGCGTCTCTCTTTTCATTCTCGTTTCAGATTCTTGTCACTGCAACCCCTCGAAGCGTTAATACTGTTCGGGGTGAAGATAGCTATGTGACGTGTCAAGAATACGTCCTCTGATATTATGCGATATCCCTGTGAGATTATTTAAGGATACTCTCTCCAGGAATTAGAGTTCTGGATACCTTTTGTTAAAATTCTCCGGGAATATCACTGTAGTCAAATATACCCTAGGAAGCTACCTATTAGGAACTTCCATCAGGACGACATGGCTACCTCACCCAAAAATAGATTTTTCGCTTCGCTCAAAATCCGTTATATAGAACCCCAATGTCTGAGTTAAGATGATTGTACTTTGATGACTGCTATCTATACCCTGAACATTGTAGAGACATTGTGAGTCCCAATTTGATGTATTTCGAATTCCATTTTTTGCATTGTTACTGATAAAAAAAATTATAAAAAAAAAAATAAAAAATCACCAATCTTGGAAGAACTGATAATATTACAACTCTGTTGCAGATAATCACCATTAACATTGTATTTCTCGTTCTGAAAACTCTGTTGGATTTAGTTGTTGGATTTTCTCGTTATCAGGACGTCATCGATCTTAGATTATACACTTATATCTAAGGCATGTACTATTATAGAAAATAAAGATAATTATTATCAATATGATCCATGAATTTTTTTTTCAAATTCTTGTACAAATAGAAAAAATATGTTTTCATTAATTTTAAAATATAGTGTTTGTCTGCTGGCTATCATTTTCTTTTACCATTACTGTTTTGGTATTTCTCATTATAAATTCATCAAAGAGAAACAATACTTCGAAGATATTCATATAATCTAACTTTTGATATAGCTGATAGTAACAACAATATAATTTCAATTCCGGCACGAGGACATATTAGATAAAATTAAAGAAAATCTAATCGCCACGGAAATTCTGTAAATCTCTAAGAATATACTAAATTATATACATATATTTTTCCATAAAGATACGTGCACACCTATAATTGAATTAGAATTCAGCGGAATAAACGTTTATCTATTAACACCGGGAACAAGAAGAAATAACATTTTACGCAGATGGAAGTACTAATCGCTAAAAAAATGCTTGAAAGGTAAATGGTCTTTAATATAAATTTTGCTTGATCATAACTGCAGCAAAAATATTATCTTCAGATGGCAATGTTGGTCAAATTTGACGAGGATACTAAACTAGGCATAACCGCTGCGAATTCAGAAGACTCTGAAGCCTTGACAGAGTATCTAATTGCTCTGGGAGAATGGTCTAGAAAATAGATAATGCCTTTCTATTGTGGGAAGTGAACTTTTATGTACATAGGCTAATGTAATCTACAACCAGATTACTCACCCATGGGTAATGAAATAGAAAGTGTGGACCAGGAGGAAGCTCTTGGCATTATTAATAACAAAGTTTTAAATTTCACCAAACAGAGCATGAAAGTTGAAAGGAAATCACAAAAAGTTACATAAGGAAACAATTCAAATACAGCAACAATGACACTGTACGGCAAGTGTACACGTCAGTAGTAAGATTACATTTAGAATACTTAGTCCAATTCTACGTCCCAAGTATTCAGAAAGATAGAGAGACCCAGGAAGAAGTAAAAACTAGGCCATGAAACTACTTCTACCACTAAGTCAATTTGGGTATGCA
Organism: Palaemon carinicauda; assembly: GCF_036898095.1. Taxonomy (NCBI): domain Eukaryota; kingdom Metazoa; phylum Arthropoda; class Malacostraca; order Decapoda; family Palaemonidae; genus Palaemon; species Palaemon carinicauda. Next base: position 45,409,319 of record NC_090748.1, read on the forward strand.
CGGAGAATAGAACCTTTGAACTTATTCAATCTACAGACTTGACTAAGGAAACACTAAAAATTCTACAAAGAAAAACACATGTAAACTGCAACAACCTCTTAAGGATTAGCACAAATTAATCCTGAGGTAACAGATACAAACTTAAATTGAAAAGATACAACACTACTCGATGCTGTAATTCATTTACATACAAAATAGATAACATATGGAACAGACTTAAACCGGATGTAGTAAATAGTAACGCGGCACATGAATTCAAGAATAACTTAGACAACACCATGAAAACTTTCCAGATGTTTAAACTAATTCCCTCTACCCAAGAGCAAATGGAGTCTCCGGGGATGGACTAAAAAGACTTTGAGACATGCAAAATCCTTTTAAATCCTTATAACTCTCTCTCTCTCTCTCTCTCTCTCTCTCTCTCTCTCTCTCTCTCTCTCTCTCCTCTCTCTCTCTCTCTCTCTCTCTCTTAATTCAATGTTAATTTGGTAGTGGTGATGATCTTATTTCAAGTAATATTCAGGTCAGAAAACCGATTCATTTATATACGAAAGTTATTGAATTATAAATAGGAGATTTTTTTTGTTCAACGTTATTTCTAAACTATGGTTGAAGCTTGGAGGAAAAAAAAAAAATTCTACGCAACTGATAGGATTTTGAAATTGTATATTTTATAAAGGCGTTTTCCAGGTAGACCTCTCTTCCGTATTCGGGAATAGATAAGAGAAGAAATCTGTTACGAAAAAGATATATCGTTTCATATGTGCAGAAATCTAGGCCAATGGCCTCAATATCTGAAGTAGTTACGATACGATATAGGGGCAATTTTTTTTCTTTTTTTCGATATTTTAAACTTTTACTTATGTAAGTATCCATCTCTCTTTAGATATTAATGTTTATCATAGCCATCTATTTTCATACTTCCACTTCCATTAATAAACGTACATACTGTATCTATAAAAAACTACCAGTTAAATCATTTTTAGTATATGCTCTAATTTCTTTAATGATTAAAGTCAGTTTCAAAATTTTACTAATTCCTTGTATTATTCCATATGTTTATTACTTGTGAAAGGATTCTTTTCCCAAAGGAAGTACCTTGATCTGGCATTTTATACGATCCTCCCGAGTTTTCTCTCTCACGTTGCAAACTGAAACAAATGCACCACTATTAGAATATGGGAAGGATATACAAGCGTTATTCTGAAATACTTTGAATAAGCATCAACTAACTCCACATATCGTTACAGCGTTAACACGTGAAGGAAAATAATCCTCTCGAGTCAAAGAGATCAGGACTTTTATTAAACATATAACCTAGGTAATGTAATTAAATATTGAGAAATATGCGTCTTAATTTCTATCCTATCATATAAGGAATGAAAAGCAAAATTAATTATATAAAATGTAATTTTTCCAAAGAATGTCACAAGCGTAATGAATGTAACCAATCAGATTTATTACCTATGAATAAAACTAGAATGTATAATTTAAATGTCCTAGCGATTTTATTCCAAAGTCGAATTTCATATGCAAATATGATTATCCTTATTAATAGGAGTGTATTTACCTTCTTATTAAAGCTTATGCCATTCTATTGTATCTAGTCAATATGTCGAAAAAAAAATTACCTTTACTTTCCATTTGTGTCAGAAATTTTTTGGTGAATTATGAAGAGCATAAGTAAAAAAAGCCGTTTAACTATTATTGTTGTTATTCCTGATATTATTATTATTATTATTATTATTATTATTATTATTATTATTATTATTATTATTATTATTATTATTATTATTATTATTATTGTTTGGAAGATTGAAAGACGTGCACGTGTTTAGGGGTATGGGTAACGGTATGTCTGATCATTTTTTGGTGGAAGGAAAATTAATTGTAGCAAAAGAGTGGGGGACTAGAGTAGGTGGATGTAAAAGGGAGGTAGTGAGGGTTGAAGAGCTAATAAAACCGGGGGTAAAACGTAAATATCAGGAAAGGTTGAAAATGGCATATGACGAGGTGAGAGTAAGAGAAACTGGTAATTTAGAGGAGGAGTGGAAGTTAGTAAAAGAAAATTTTGTTGGGATTGCAAGTGATGTATGTGGCAAGAAGGTTGTTGGAGGCAGCATGAGGAAGGGCAGTGAATGGTGGAATGAAGGAGTGAAGGTAAAAGTGGAAGAGAAAAAGAGGGCTTTTGAAGATTGGCTGCAGAGTAATGGTATAGAGAAGTATGAAAAATATAGAGAGAAAAAGGTGGAAGTAAAGCGCAAGGTACGTGAGGCAAAGAGGTCAGCTGACCTGAGGTGGGGTCAGGGATTGGGTCAGTCATATGAAGAGAATAAGAAGAAGTTTTGGAAAGAAGTGAAGAGAGTAGGGAAGGCTGGCGCAAGAATTGAAGAGACAGTGAAAGATGGAAATGGAAGGTTGTTAAAAGGAGAGGAGGCAAGGAAAAGGTGGGCGGAATATTTTGAAAGTTTGCTGAATGTTGAGGATAATAGGGAGGCAGATATAGTTGCTGTTCCAGGTGTTGAGGCACCAGTGATGGGAGATGAGAATGAGAGAGAGATTACAATAGAGGAAGTGAGGAGAGCACTAGATGAAACGAGAGTAGGAAAACCATCTGGTATGGATGGTGTGAAAGCTGAGATGTTGAAGGAAGGGGGTGTGACTGTACTTGAATGGTTGGTGATATTGTTTAATATGTGTTTTGTGTTGTCAATGGTACCAGTGGATTGGGTTTGTGCATGTATTGTACCATTATGTAAGGGTAAGGGAGATGTGCCTGAGTGTTGTAATTCAAGAGGTATTAGTTTGTTGAGTGTAGTTGGAAAAGTGTATGGTAGAGTATTGATTAATAGGATTAAGGATAAAAGAGAGAATGCAATCTTGGAAGTACAGGTGGTTTTAGAAGAGGTAGGGGTTGTATGAATCAGATT
>NC_090748.1:45417248-45432248 GCF_036898095.1 Palaemon carinicauda
CATATTGACTCATTAGGGGTAATTTGAATGAATTACTACCAATTGTGTCACGTGGTGGCCCGGGGAAATCGGGTAAAACTCGCTGGTAAGAGACTGATGTTCTCGCCAGGTAAGTCCTCGGGACAGCTAGATTAGCGTCAGGTTCGGATTTCCTTTTATGGGCTCTCGTGGCATGGTTGGTTTCGACCTGGCCTTTCATTAGAAGGGGCTAGCGTTCGATCCCAAGTATGAGGTAGAAATTTATTTCTATTTGAACACGATGTTGTGTTGATATTTATCCATATTGACTCATTAGGGGTAATTTGAATGAATTACTACCAATTGTGTCACGTGGTGGCCCGGGGAAATCGGGTAAAACTCGCTGGTAAGAGACTGATGTCTCGCCAGGTAAGTCCTCGGACAGCTAGATTAGCGTCAGGTTCGGATTTCCTTTTATGGGCTCTCGTGGCATGGTTGGTTTCGACCTGGCCTTTCATTAGAAGGGGCTAGCGTTCGATCCCAAGTATGAGGTAGAAATTTATTTCTATTTGAACACGATGTTGTGTTGATATTTATCCATATTGACTCATTAGGGGTAATTTGAATGAATTACTACCAATTGTGTCACGTGGTGGCCCGGGAAATCGGGTAAAACTCGCTGGTAAGAGACTGATGTCTCGCCAGGTAAGTCCTCGGACAGCTAGATTAGCGTCAGGTTCGGATTTCCTTTTATGGGCTCTCGTGGCATGGTTGGTTTCGACCTGGCCTTTCATTAGAAGGGGCTAGCGTTCGATCCCAAGTATGAGGTAGAAATTTATTTCTATTTGAACACGATGTTGTGTTGATATTTATCCATATTGACTCAATTAGGGGTAATTTGAATGAATTACTACCAATTGTGTCACGTGGTGGCCCGGGGAAATCGGGTAAAACTCGCTGGTAAGAGACTGATGTCTCGCCAGGTAAGTCCTCGGACAGCTAGATTAGCGTCAGGTTCGGATTTCCTTTTATGGGCTCTCGTGGCATGGTTGGTTTCGACCTGGCCTTTCATTAGAAGGGGCTAGCGTTCGATCCCAAGTATGAGGTAGAAATTTATTTCTATTTGAACACGATGTTGTGTTGATATTTATCCATATTGACTCATTAGGGGTAATTTGAATGAATTACTACCAATTGTGTCACGTGGTGGCCCGGGGAAATCAGGTAAAACTCGCTGGTAAGAGACTGATGTCTCGCCAGGTAAGTCCTCGGACAGCTAGATTAGCGTCAGGTTCGGATTTCCTTTTATGGGCTCTCGTGGCATGGTTGGTTTCGACCTGGCCTTTCATTAGAAGGGGCTAGCGTTCGATCCCAAGTATGAGGTAGAAATTTATTTCTATTTGAACACGATGTTGTGTTGATATTTATCCATATTGACTCATTAGGGGTAATTTGAATGAATTACTACCAATTGTGTCACGTGGTGGCCCGGGGAAATCGGGTAAAACTCGCTGGTAAGAGACTGATGTCTCGCCAGGTAAGTCCTCGGACAGCTAGATTAGCGTCAGGTTCGGATTTCCTTTTATGGGCTCTCGTGGCATGGTTGGTTTCGACCTGGCCTTTCATTAGAAGGGGCTAGCGTTCGATCCCAAGTATGAGGTAGAAATTTATTTCTATTTGAACACGATGTTGTGTTGATATTTATCCATATATATATATATATATATATGTATGTATATACATATATATATAGATATATATATATTTATATATATATATATATATATATATTGATATAGATACATATATATATATATATATATATATAAAATATATATATGTGTGTGTATATATATATATATATATACTGTATATATATAAATATATATATATATATATATATATTCAAAAAAAGATGAATCTTATGTAATAACATGTGACGTAATCTATATAGGAAGTATATATATATATATATATATATAGATATATATATATATATATATATAAATATATATGTATATATATACATAAATATATATATATATATATATATGTATATGTATATGTATATATATATATGTATATATATATATATATATATACATATATATATATATATATATACAAATATACAAATATATATATATATATATATATTCATATAAAGATGAATCTTATGTATTAACATGTGACGAAATCTATATGAGAAACTAATTAGACTGAGAGGCTACATTTCTTGAACTATCCACAGCATGACTAAGCGAAATTTTCAAGAATTCAAAATTGAATAATGTATGTATCAAAATTAACGGGGAATACCTTAACAACATAGAATTTTCAGATGACATAGATATGTTGAGTTGATCATACAAGGATTAGCAAAATATTATATAACATTCTGATTCAAAAGCAGGAGTGTAGGACTAACAATTAATATTAGTAAAACTACGACAATGTTCAATAAAAATGCGAAAAGTAAACTAATAAGAGTTATTGAAAGATTTAATGAATATATAAATTTATAACAATCAATAAGTGTATCCCAAGCCAACAAAATCCCTTGGAGTACTCCACTATTCACTTAAATTTCTTTTGATAACCCTTCTCTAAAATTATCGTCGCATTTGCTATGCTCTTGAACAGACTTAATCAAATATACATATTTAAGAGGAACTCCATAATAAAGCTGGACTCTCCACATAATTGGCTGGTCCACACTATCAAATGCTTTCCATAGTCGACAAATGCCATCATAAGTGGATTTCTATATTCTACACATTACTCTACCTCATGTCTTAAAATGAAAATTTTTCACATTTTTTTTTCTCATTTCCAAATCATGCTTGTTCATATCTATGCTTTATATCAATCTTTTTCTCTAGTCTCTTCATAATGAGCATAATATATATTTTCATGGCAACTGAGGTGAGTGTTATTGTAATCAGTCAGTGGTAATTTTTTGTCATTTTTAAAAACACGCCTAGTTCCCATTCATCCGGTTTTGCCTCTTCGCACCAAATTTTATAAAATAATCTTATAAGTATTCTAGGGGTTACTCTATTTTCGGCCAATATCGTCTCAGCAGTTATACCATCGTATCCAAAGCTTGCCATGTCTTTAGGTTTTTTAATGATAGCTTCGACTCTAAGCACACTAAATTTATTTATGGGCATATCAAAGTCTTCTTCAGCTTCAAGTATGCCAATCAAATAATTCTCTTCATATCTCCTATTCATGATCTCACTAACGTCTCCAACTCAACGTTGCCTTTCTTCATCTTTTCTTACAGTAGATCTTACTCTCTTTTTTACGGTTATATGTTTCTTCTTATTTTTCCCAGTAGAGATTTAATTGATAAGTCTATGAGAAATTTTTGCACCATAAACACTCCCTGAATTAAAAGCTTTGTCAGCCTCATCTGCTTTCCTGTCTAAATACTCTCACCATTCATGATTGGCTTTTTTATTTTTACTTCACTATCAATACTGGAATACTTAACTTGCTCAACCTTGTAATTTTCATCAATTCCCCTGAAACTTTCAACAATTAAATTCTATCATTGTTTCCTTTTTATAGTATTCTAAATATCAATTGATGTCCATGGTTTCCTTCTTGTAACTGCATGTCCCAAAACTTTACTACCAGCTGACTGATATGTATTACTAATATCACACAATTATTCATTAATTGTCTCTTCTTCGTCTCCTAAAGTCTCTAAGACTGCAAATCGATTCCTACAATCATTTGCAAAGGTCTCTCTGTGCTCATCTTGTAGAAGTTTAGTTGTATCAAAACTAGGTATTTTATATAAATCTCTGTTGGGTGTTTTCAGTTTTAATTTAATGGTGACAATAAAGAGTTGGTGATCACTATTAATATCTACACCTCTATAGCTTCCTACATTTCTCGGAGTCCTTCTCCTCTCTTTATATACGGCTATGTGATCTATTTGATTTTTACATGCCACATGGTAAACTCCATATATATATATTATATATATATATATATATATATATATATATGTAGATGTCGTTGTGCTTGAAAAGAGTATCTAAAATAATAAGATTGCATGTTGACCGAAAACTTAAAAAAATTTACCCCATTTTCATTTTATACTTCGCTAAAACCCTTAACACCCACCACATTCTCGATATCTTGATAATTCCTCCCAGATTTAGTACTGATGTCCCCAGTCACAATTCATAAATCTCTCTCTGTGATCTCATCTAGTACATTCCGTATTTCTTCATACTATTCATGTTTCCTTTATTCGGGGAAATCATTTGTTGGTGCATAGCAAACTATAAAACCCTGGTTCAATAATGATTATAGACGTGCTTATTTGGAGAAGAAGGAGGCCTATCATCTTTGGAAGGGTAACAGATCTGCGAGAAAATTCCGATTGAGAAAGGAATTAGACTAAAAGACCACATTTCCTAAGCTATTCACAGCATGCCTAAGGGATATTTTTAGAAATTAAAATTTTGAATGATTTAAGTATCAAAATTAACGGGGAATACCTTAACAACATAAGATTTGCAGATGACATAGTTATATTAAGTTAATCATGCAAGGAATGGCAAAAGAGTATATAATATTTGGATTAATAAGAAATGTAGGACTAACAATTAATATTAGTAAAACTACGACAATGTTCAATAAAAATGCTGAAAGACAAAAAATAAGAGTTATGGACGAATCTTTGGAGATTGTGAATGGATATACATACTTAGGACTGGCAATAGGAGTTTCCCAAGAGCAAAATACCGAAATTAAAAGAGGAATAATCATGGGATGGAGATATTTTGGGGAACAAAATGGAACTATGAAAATTAAAATACCACTTCCTCTAAAAAGAAAAGTATTTTATAGGATGGTCCTATCATATTTCAACTTATCTATCAAAAACTAAAAGCCTTACTATAGCCTTAGAAAATAATGTAGTTACAACTCAGAGAGCTATGGAAATAATAATGATAGGAATAATAATAAGAGAGAAAAAGAGCAGCATGTATACGAGAGCAAAGCAGAGGATATTCTAACATTTAAGAAAAAAGGAATGGGCGTGGGAAGGACATATACTGAACATCATCATCATCATCATTTCCTCATATGCCCATTGACGCAAGTCCTTGGTTAGGTTTCACTAGTCATCTCTATCTTGAGCTTTTAAAACTATACTTCTCCATTCATCATCTGCTACTTCACGTTCCATAGTCCTCAGCCATGTAGGCTTAGGTCTTCTAACTCTTCTAGTGCCCTCGTGGAACCAAGTTGAAAGTTTGGTGAACTAATCTCTCTTGGGGAGTGCGAAAAGATTACCCAATCCTTTTCCATCTACCCCTCACCATGATCTCATCCACTCATGCCACTTGGGTAATATCTCATATAGTTTCATTACTAATTCTGTTCTGCCACTTAACTCCAAACATTCCTCTAAGGATTTTGTTCTCAAATAAATATATATATATATATATATATATACATATATACATATATACATATATACATATATACATATATATATATATATATACTGTATATATATATATATATATATATACTGTATATATATATATATATATATGTATATATATATATACTGTATATATATATATATATATATGTATATATATATATATATATACTGTATATATATATATATATATACTGTATATATATATATATATATATACTGTATATATATATATATATATGTATATATATATATATATATACACACACATATATATATATATATATATACACACACATATATATATATATATATATACACAGTATATATATATATATATATTTATATATATATATATATATATATATTTCAGCTGCCGAGACATCCAGGATGTCTTTAGGAGTGGTCCTTAGTTCCAGGAGTACCCAGGGAAGCTGAGGTGAACCAGTTGGAGTCCTTGCAGTGGGACATCAAAGCTGCTTAGAGGGTGCGATGAAAACGTTCAACCATTCCATTGGCAGCAGGGTTGTAGGTAGTTGTAAAATGTAGGGTGATGCCCTGGAGATTCGCTAATGATGTCCACAATTGAGAGGTGAAAGTGGTACCCCTATCAAAAGTAATAGGCTCAGGGATACCAAATCTTGCTATCCATCCTGAAAGTAAGGCAGATGTACATGAGGCTGACGTTGCAGTTTTCATGGGAATGGTTTCAGGCCAATGAGTGAAGCGGTCGATGATGGTAGACAGGTAACAGTGTCCTTGTGATATGGGTAAGGGGCCTACAACGTCAACGTGAATATGGGCGAAACGACGCTGAGGTTGAGGAAAGCTGCCCACTCCTGAATCCGTGTGTCAATGTACTTTGGAAGTTTGACAAGAAGTACAGATAAAGACCCAGACCTTAGCATCCTTAGTAATGACGTGCCAAATGAACTTCGTCTCAAGCAGCTGTGTAGTAGAACGGTGCGAGGGATGTGAAAGGCTGTTAATTAAATCAAACACCTATCGGCTCAAGGCAGCAGGAATCCACGGTCGTGGTCTACCTGTACTGACGTCACAGAAGAGGGGGGTGTTGGAGTCGTCGAGGGGGATGTCTTCCCAACGGAGGGATTTGCAGGATGTCCTACATGCTTGATACTCTGGATCGTTTCGTAGGGCTTCAGCCAAGGCTTTGTAATCCAATCCCAGTTGAACGGCAGCCAACGTGTTTCTTGACAGGGCATCGGCCACGGGATTCATTTTCACAGGGACATGTTGAAGCGTGCAATTGTATTCAGACTGTCGAGTGAAGGCATGCACAAGAGGCATGTGGTTTATGGGAATGATGAAGGACGTACCTTCTAGGAAATGGAAAAAGTGACGGACAGCCAAGTGCACCACCAGCATTTCATGATCAAAGGTAGAATAACCCAATTCCGCCTTGGACAGTTTTCTGCTGAAGAAGGCCAATGGGCGGGGCGAGCCACTGATCACCTGTTCGAGAACTGCTCCAATAGCAACGTCGCTGGCATCGGTGGAGAGAGGGAGAGGGGCATGTGGGACGGGAAAAGTGAGGGCAGCAGTGGTTGATGGGGCATTGTTTGCGTTGCAGAAAGCCATTTTTTTTTTAAGGTGATGCCGCTTCAGGTCTTTTGGCGTGAACTTGAGGGAGGCATAGAAGGGAACAAGAGTGTCGGCAATGGCAGGCTGAAAACGGTGATAATAGTTGATCATGCTCAAGAGTTCCTGCAGTGCTTGGAAGGTTGAGGGCGTGGGGAAGTTCTGAATGGCTGCTACCTTCTCAGGGAGGGGAGGGACTACTTCAGGAGTGATGTGGTGCCGGAAGAACAACACTTTGTTGGCGGCAAAGGTACACTTGTCGTACCGGACTACAAGGCCGTTTTGTTGTAGGCGATCAACACGATGTGCAGGTGACGGAGGTGTTCCTCTTTTGAGGAAGAGAACACAAGTATGCCGTCCACGCAACATACACAGAAAGGGAGGTCCCCTATGATGCCATCAAAGAGACATTGAATAGTGGGCCCAGCATTCCGAAGGCCCAAACAGGAGTATATATATATATATATATATATAGATATATATATATATATATATATATACATATATTTCCTTGGTCTAAATTTTTTCACCAATCCCCCCACAACCTGTTTCACTTAGGGCCAAAATATCCAAACTATGATTTATAAATTTATTCTCTAATTGCTCTAACTTCTTCATCGGATTCATGGTTCTAACAATCACATTACTACGTGACGACGACATATAATAAATTGAAAAAATTAAATGAAGTTTTCCCGTTATCCTGAATACCATGCTGAGTTCAATATTTCATATATATATATATATATATATACCTGTATATATACCTATATATATATACATATATATATACATATATATATATATATATATACCTGTATATATATATATATACCTGTATATATATATATATATATACATATATATATATATATATATAAATATATATATATATATATATATACATATATATATATATAAATATATATATATATATATATATATGTATATATATAGATAGATAGATAGATACAGTATATACTTTGACTGGTGAAGTGATTTTTTAATTAGTTTGAATCTTCCTATTGTTGGCGATTCAAAATGTATCTCGTAATATGAAAACTGGTATATTACTTTAGTTATCACAGAGAATCTTTAAAGGTTTTCAAAAACATTATTATTTATTGAACATTAGAGATCTGATGGGGTTTAAACTAAAATTCCTTTTCCAATACTGGACGAATTTGATATAAATCCCTACAGCCTACTCCTTTTGGGTCAAAGTATATTTTTCGATATTCTATAAATCAACTGACTTATATTATTATCAAATCTAATAATTATAGAAACAATTCTTTTTAGCGGTTATGGTTATAATATGGTGGGTAGATGAAGATGGCTTGGACATTTTCTTCGCACTCCCTAAAAGAGATTAATTCAACAACTCTTTCAACTAGGCTCCACTAGGCTTAAAAGAATTGGAAGATTCAGGCCTATATGACTGAGGACTATGAAGCATGAACTAGTAGATGATGGATGGAGAAGTATTGATTCATAAGGTTAAGATAGAGAGGGCTGGTAAAATCAAATCAAGGCCCTAAGCGTCATTAGGCGTAGAGGGAAATGATGATGATGATGATGAGTTAGGATATACCTAAGGTTAGTGCTTATTTGTTTGTCATTATACATCCTTATTAAAATGTACACGAAATAAGATACAAGAAAATATCATAAAAAGATCAGAAAATATGTAACTTTCGTTTAGGAAAGGAAAACCTTTCCATTTAATTTTGAAATCTTCATTTAACAGAAAATACGAAGTAAAACAGTTTAGCTCTGTTGGAGAACTCTAAAATGGAGCGTTTTGGCCTCATTATTCACTGAGGTCCTTTGAGGCAATATTCGAAAAGGAAACCCCATTTATCTTACCAAGACGGAAAGTGTTATTTCTCCTACAATAAGAACATCCTGGTCTTTCAACCCCTCTACCGAAATGATTTATGATGAACGCAAATAGTGGAATCAGGGCCTATTTAGGTTTTTCACATCCCTATATTAAAGAATAAACCGTTTTCAACGTCTGCACAGGAAGAGGGTTTTCCTTCAAACGGATCTAAGCGTTTCATGTTATTGTTAAATTGATAACTGAGAGAGAGAGAGAGAGAGAGGAGAGAGATGAGAGAGAGAGAGAGAGAGAGAGAGAGAGAAATAATTTTTCCTCACGATTTTCTTGGTTATATAATTTTTTTCATGAATATAAAAGTTTCCAATAATTCATAAACAAAAGAATGTACAAAGATGGAAATTATCGTATACCATTATATTTGAAAAGAATAATCATTTCTACGGGAAAATTTTTTTTGTAGAAATTATCTCGATGAAAGACAAAACTGGATTATTATTATTATTATTATTATTATTATTATTATTATTATTTTTATTATTATTATTATTATTATTATCATCATCATTATTATTATTATTAATTATTATTATTATTATTGTTATTGTTATTATTATTATTATTATTATTATTATTATTATTATTATTATTATTATTATTATTATTATTATTATTATTATTATTATTATAACTAAGCTTCAAAATTTGTGCAAGAGCAAAATGATATATACCATAGGGCTCTAATAGGGAAAGTAGCCCAGTGAATAAAGCAAAAGAGGAATCAAATAAATTATTTATGAGAAGTAATGAATAAAAAATATAATGTATTTTAAGATCACTAATAATGTTGAAATACATGAGACGCATTTAAGCTATGAAGGGATACTTATATGCAACATGATAAACATAAAGACATTTGTACAATTATGAACTTTGGAGTGCCATCGAATAATCTGACAGGCTGAATAAATTATTCCAATTCCAGAAAAAAAATATAGTTTTGAGCCTTATGATGCAATGGGAAATATTGTTATAATTAACAGAAAACTCAGTACTGTTTAGAAAAAGACACAGTCTGAGCAGGTATGAACTCATAATAAAAGATCAGAATTATAAAAAAAAAAAAAAAAAAAGAATATGAAATTCAATAGACCGTAAGTATTTGTCCAAAAAAATTAAGATGAGAGTAAGCAACTGTAGATTTTATAGGAAATTGATATTTGTAACATAATAAAATTAAATCATTTATATTTTTCTTCAGGATGGGTCTATCACCGAGAATCTTAATAGACTTTTGCAAAAAGCAATTTTTTTTTTGTTGAATAGCAGAAGAAACAGACCGAATGTGTTTTTCAAAATTAACATGTGACCAAGGAGTTGTGTATAGCTAAAGAAACTATCATTATAAATATCTGGATGTTGAGGAGTCACTGTCCTCGACCTACTTACAATTTTATTTAAAGTATGGTGAGGATTCAACTTCATGCCCCATGATTTGAACCAAGCACTAACTTGATCTAGATCTATATTAAGAAATTAAGCAACCCCAGATCTACTCTCATGAGATGGAACTGATGCTAAGATATAGCATATTATACATTACTACAAGCTTATTTTCCAGGCCAAAATACACATTATATGAATATAATAGGCCTCAAAAACTGCCGGATGAACTTAAGACATTTTATTCCTATAGTTACTGTGATGCCCGTCAACAAGTACTCTTTACCAACTATTTCCTACAATTTCAAGAATGATTTCAAGAGAATACCCACCTACTCTCATCTGTTTGGAAGAACGTGATTGTCTTTTATTCATTGCTACAATGTCTTTTTAGTGTATTTTTACGGAATGCTTAATGCACAGATACACTTTAATTTTTTCAATTGTTTTATATATATTTTTACCCCCGCCCCTCACACGTGACCGGATTAATGTCTTGAGTGCTTTCATTGGCTTAGAACTCTTCTTCCATTCGAATCAGTATTTCAAAGCAGTGTGTGCTTCAGAAATTAAAACAAAACAAATCTAATTAAGACGTTTAGTGTATTTCTATAGTTTTAATATTGAGATGTTTAATAATAATAATAATAATAATAATAATAATAATAATAATAATAATAATAATAATAATAATAATAATAATAATAATAATAATAATAATAATAATAATAATAAATATGAGGACTGGTTGTATGTTTAATGGAGTGGGCTAAAAACACAGACATATATCTTGTTTCTGGAATTTTTTTAAGTCGATTAATCTTTTTTTTCTAAACACCTGAGAAATATATCGGATAAACTATTGTGATAATTGCAAATGGCAACTCTTCAGAGGAAACTATTGATCTCCCGTCTAAAAGGTAGAGGATTTATTACCAAAGGAGGAAGATCCATCGTTTCCACAAGACTTCTCTTGGTAAAGATATGATAAAAAAAAAATGGTAAACCAATCTTCGTATACTGAGGATTGTTTTCTTTTTTCACCGGCTTTCACTTTGGTTAACTAGGACACGAATAGATTTAAGGCAGGTTTAATGATCGAACGGTCCGTTGAATGGAGTTTGACAGACAAGTGTTTGAAGTGATGCTAGAACGTGGGATAGGGGATTTAGTTGATGTCGAGTGGTTCGAAGAAAATCTGTTTTCGCCCGAGTTTTGTGGGCGGATCATCATTATCCACAAAACTTATGCACTTTTGACTGACTCCCACCTCTACCAACCGTTTGACAAGCAGGTTCGACGAACCGTTCGACCGTGTAAACCACGCTTTATGTCTATCTGTAGGTGATGTGGACATTATATCATGAACATTGTTTTTGTAATTCCATGTATTTTAATTCTTGATCTTATTCTTGTTTTCTATTTTCCTATATATATATATATATATATATAGATAGATAGATAGATAGATAGATAGATAGATAGATAGATAGATAGATAGATAGATAGATAGATAGATAGATAGATAGATAGATAGATATATATATATATATATATATATGTATAAGTCCTAATTCCTGTATGTAGATGTCTTGTATTTCAAGGTAAATGAACTCAATATTCATGAGTATTCCACAAAACCCTATGTGTCTGCATGTTTTGCAGTAGCTGCATTTTGATAACGAAGGCAATAGTTAGTTGCCGATGAGCACTCGAGTTGATAAGTCCCTCACCTGAGAGGGTAGATTGTGTTATGTGTTCTTACGAACGAATCTTTTATAATAAATGGAGAAAACCCATATGCCAACGTCTCATTATCCGTCTGCACGAGTCATATTGGTGTCAGGAGTAAAAAAATACGTCTGTGTATGCTGTGAGTGAAGTTGTTCTTTGAACCGGTGAAATAAAAGTTCAAGATGTCAAAATACACAAGGACTAACATAGCAGATGCTGCTGCGTCAGGAGATGAGAATGAAGGAGCAGTGGGATATAGCGTTCCCGATGAATAATATAGACAGGAAAATAGAACGCAGGAATCGGAAAATAAGTTAGAAGAGTTAGAAAAGTTAATTAACAGACTGGTGGTGGAACGAGAACAGGAGCGGAGTGCAACCACATCATAGTCGACGTATATAAACGAAGGTCATACGCACACAGGTGAAAGTACGCAAATTGTAGTTCGAAAGTTGTCAGAACTTCAGGCAAGTTTTAGGCCTTTTAACGATCAAAGGCCTAAAGAAGGTTTTCAATCAATTGAAATGTTTTTGAGAGACTTTGGTGTAGCCACGTATGAAAACTATATATAATGTATATTTATATGCTAATAATATTAATAATAATAACAATAATAATAATAATAATAATGATAATAATAAATGCATACATACATACATACATTCATATACCATGGTACTTCCCCCAATTTTGGCTGGTACCCGACATCAAACGAAGGAAAAAAGTGGGCATTTCTTCTCTGCGTTCCTCCTAGCCTGACAAGGGACTCAACCGAGTATGGCTGGTATTGCTAGGGTGCCACAGCCAACCCTCTGACGTTATCCACCACAGATGAAGCTTTATAACGCTGAATCCCCTACTGCTGCTACCTCCGCAGTCATCCGAGGCGACCAGAGGAAACAGCAGGGCCCTACCGGAATTGTGTCACAATGGGTCGCCATTCATCCCTATATCTAACACGTTCTCTTGCCTCTCTCATATATATCCTCCTATCACCCAGAGTTTTCTTAATTTCATCCATTCACCCAGACCTTGGCCTTCCTCTTGTACTTCTCCCATCAACTCTTGCATTCATCACCTTCTTTAGCAGACAGCCATTTCTCCATCCACTCAACATGGCATAACTACCTCAACACATTCATATTCACTCTAGCTGCTAACTCATTTCTTACACCCGGTCTCAAGCTCACTACTTTGTTCCTAACCCTATCTACTCGAGATACACCAGCCATACTCCTTAGACACTTCATCTCAAATACATTCAATTTCTGTGTCTCCGTCACTTTCATTCCCCACAACTCCGATCCATACATCACAGTTGGTACAATCACTTTCTCATACAGGACTCTCTTTAAATTCATGCCCAAACCCTCTATCCTTTACCATTACCTACACTGCCCCCAACAGTTTGCATCCTTCATTCACTCTCTGACGTACATCTGCTTTCACTCCACCATTTGCTGCAACAACAGATCCCAAGTACTTAAACTGAACCACCTCGTCAAGTAAATCTCCATTCAACATGGCATTCAACCTCCAACCACCTTCCCTTCTCATAAATCTCATAACCTTACTCTTAACCACATTAACTCTCAACTTCCTTCTCTCACATACCCTTCCCAATTCTTTCACTAGTCGGCCAAGCTTCTCTTCCGCGTCTGCAACCAGTATAGTATCATCCACAAACAACAACTGATTTACCTCCCATTTATAATCATTCTCGTCTACCAGTTTCAATCCTCGTCCAAGCACTTGACCATTCACCTCTCTCACCACTCCATCAACATACAAGTTAAATATCCAGGGCAACGCCACACATCCCTGTCTTAATCCCATCCTCACCAGAAACCAATCACTCACTTCAATTCCTATCCTAATACTAACCTTACTACCTTTGTAGAAACTTTTCACTGCTTGCAACAACCTTCCACTAATTCCATATAACCTCATCACATCGCTCCCCTATCAACTCTATCATACACTTTCTCCAGATCCATAAACACAACATACACCTCCTTACGTTGTGCTAAATATTTCTCACATATCTGTCTAACTGTAAAAATCTGATTCATACATCCCCTACCTCTTCTAAAACCACCTGGTACTTCTAAGATTGCATTCTCTGTTTTATCCTTAATCCTATTAATCAGTACTCTACCATGCACTTTTCCAACCACACTCAACAAACTATTACCCCTTGATTTACAACACTCATGCACCTCTCCCTTACCATTATAGAGTGGTAAAATACATGCACAAACCCAATCTATTTGTACCATTGATAACACAAAACACATATCAAACAATCTCACCAACCATTCAAGTAGAGTCACACACCCCCTTCCTTCAGCATCTCAGCTCTCAAACCATCCATACCAGGTTGTTTTCCTACTCTCTTTTCATGTAGTGCTCGCCTCACTTCCTCTCTTGTAATCTCTCTCATTCTCATCTCCCATCACTGGCACCTCAACACCTAAAACAGCAATTATATCTGCCTCCCTATTATCCTGAACATTCAATAAACTTTAAAAATATTCTGCCTACCCTTTCCTCGCCTCCTCTCCTTTTAACAACCTTCCATTTACACCTATCACTGTCTCTTCATTTCTAGAACCAGCCTTCCTTACCGTCTTCACTTCTTACCAAAACTTCTTATTCTCTTCATATGAACGACCCAGTCCCTGACCCCACCTCCAGTCAGCGGCCCTTTTTGCCTCAGTTACCTTGCACTTTACTTCCACATTTTTATCTCTATATCTTTCATACTTCTCTACAGTATTACTCTGGAGTAATTCTTCAAATGCCCTCTTTTTTTCTTTTACTTTTACCTTCACTTCTTCATTCCACCATTCACTGCCCTTCCTAATGTTGCCTCCATCAAACTTCTTGCCAACATATCACTTGTAATCCAAAAAAAAAATTTCTTTCACTAACTTCCTTTCCTCTA
>NC_090748.1:45439391-45441891 GCF_036898095.1 Palaemon carinicauda
TAATAATAATAATAATAATAATAATAATAATAATATCATAAATAGTTGTACAGGAATTGTTTAACTACGCAGTGTGTCAATATTTTCCATAGAAATAATCGTATATGATTTTCCATACATTGAGCTTTATTCTTTATAATTATCATATATTTTGGTCACTAACTATGTATAAATGCTATAAAAAATTCCTCTATCAACGAAAAATGTGCTAAATATTGAAATAAAAAAGTAATACCATACATATTAAATAGATGTTAATAAAATTACCCCAGTTATTGCAAGATAATAATTCTATACACATTAGATAGTTAGAAAAAACACTATTTAGTCTGTAAATGCTTGATAATACCACAGCAGTAGAATAGAGAATAACCAATTGCAATTGCCGATCTCATCATCATCTTCTCATACGCCTAATGTCACAAAGGACTTCGATTAGATATCACCAGTCGACTCTATCTTGAACTTTTAAATAAATATTTCACCGTTCATCTTCTACTTCACTCTACAGAGTCCTCAGCCAAGTAGGCCTAGGTCTTCAAACTCTTCTAATGCTTTGTGGAGCCTAGTTGAATGTTTGGTAAACTAATCTCTCTTAGGCAATGCGAAGAGCATTCCAAAACAATATCCATTTGCCCTTTAACACGATCTCATCCACATCTGGCTCTCGAGTAATCTCTCTTATAGTTTAAATATTTAATCATGTTCTACCATTCAACTCAATATATATTTCTGAGGTCTTTGTTCTCAAATCTACAAAATCTGTTGGATATCATTTCATTGCCATACCACGCCTTATGTCCATAGAGTAACACCAATCCCACTTAACTGATATATAGCCTAATTTTCATATGTAATTTTAGGGCATTTGATTTCCATAATTCAATCTAGCCATCCTGATTTTTTTCATAATCTTTCATCAAACTCAAATTATAAAGTTATTTCATTTGATATTATAGTTCCTAAATATTTAAATGATTCCACATCCTTAATTCTTTCTCCTTTCAATGATATTTAACTTTCCATTCCATATTCCATTCTCATCATCTGTCTTTCTTCTATTTATGTTGAGCTCATCTTTGTGTAATATTTCATACATTCTGGTAAGAAAGCTTTGTACTTCCTATGATGTTTTGCTAATAAGGACAGCGTCACCAGCATACTCTAGTTCAGCAAATTTCGTGGTCCCAATCCAGTCCAATCCTTCTCCACCATCCCCAACTGTTCTATGCATTACAAAATCCACGAGGAGGATAAACCACATAAGTGACAACACATTCCCTTAGAGTACTCCACTGTTCACTGTAAATTTATTTGATAAGACTCCATTAACATTAACGTTGCACTAGATATGTCCATGAACAGAATTAATCATATTACAAAAATGACATCAAGAGTTGATTTCTCTATTATACATATTGTTGTACCATATGTCTTAAAATCTAACTTCCTAATAAGATATGATGAACTATATGTCAAAAAGTTTTAAAGAAAAGTAACATGTTCGCTGAGGTATGAATCTTCTTTTTATCTCTCTGTCAATTTCTAATGTGCCAAAGTCTTTTATGTGAGAAAAAATAATATGGAAACCTATAAATATGAAGATTACACATCCCATTTTTTCTTTTCCATGAAGATATTTTTTTTTTCATTGAAGGATAGAAAAAAATAATCTGTTATTTACATTGCTTCTATAAATTCATTAGTTTTGAAGAATACAATATATTGAAATGATGTTTAGGCTATTATTATTATTATTATTATTATTATTATTATTATTATTATCATTATTATTATTATTATTATTATTATTATTACAAGATAGTGTATAACCGTAGCTTGAAAAGCAAAATGTTTGAAGCCCAAAGGTTCCTACAAGGAAAATAGCCTAATGAGAAAAGGAAAAAAAAGAAAATGAATAAACTATAAGAAAAAAAAACAATCATAATTGAATATTTCAATGGCAGAAACTACATTAGATTAGGTTCTTCACAAATAAGCTACAAAACTTAAAATAAGAGGAAGAGAAATAAAATAGAACAGAATGACCGAATGTATCCCCAAGCAAGAGAGCTCTACTCCAAGACAATGGAAGGTACAGAGGCTATGGTTCTACCCAAGACTAGAGAACAATGGTTTTATTTAGGATTGTTCTTATCGTTAACACATTTTATATAATCAGAAAAATCATTATCATTAATAACAACTATTAGAACGGTAAACACCACCTGTAAATACCTATCAATGGACTTAATGCTTTATTTTTGCAATAATTTTAGTTTTATTTAAAAAGAAAAGAAAATTATCAGTTGCGCTTTAATTTAACCATTCATTACTTTGATTAGCAAAAAGTTATATACCCAAACGCGTTATTTCCCCCTTCCAAATGCACACGGTGTAATAAAAACTTTCTAATATAAATTAAAGAGCTTCAATCACTTTTGGGTAATTAGGGGTTCTGTAGCGATATACGTCCAAAACTAAGGTAATCATACTTTTA
>NC_090748.1:45454391-45464391 GCF_036898095.1 Palaemon carinicauda
GGGGATGTATGAATCAGATTTTTACAGTTAGATAGATATGTAAGAAATATTTAGCACAACATAGAAGGTGTATGTTGTGTTTATGGATCTGAGAAAGTATATAATAGAGTTGATATGGAAGCTATGTGGAATATGATGAGGTTATATGGAATTATTGGAAGTTTGTTGCAAGCAGTGAAAAGTTTCTACAAAGGTAGTGGGGTTTGTATTAGGATAGGAATTGAAGTGAGTGATTGGTTTCTGGTGAGGATGGTATTAAGACAGGGATGTGTGGCGTTCCCCTGGATATTTGACTTGTATGTTGATGGAGTGGTGAGAGAGGTGCATGGTCAAGTGCTTGGACGAGGATTGAAACTGGTAGACGAGAATGATTATGAATGGGAGGTAAATCAGTTTTTGTTTGTGGATGATACTATACTGGTTGCAGAAGCGGAAGAGAAGCTTGGCCGACTAGTGAAAGTATTGGGAAGGGTATGTGAGAGAAGGAAGTTGAGAGTTAATGTGGTTAAGGGTAAGGTTATGAGATTTATGAGAAGGGAAGGTGGTGGGAGGTTGAATGCCATGTTGAATGGAGATTTACTTGACGAGGTGGTTCAGTTTAAGTACTTGGGATCTGTTGTTGCAGCAAATGGTGGAGTGAAAGCAGATGTACGTCAGAGAGTGAATGGAGGATGCAAACTGTTGGGGGCAGTGAAGGGAATGGTAAAGGATAGAGGGTTGGGCATGAATGTGAAGAGAGTTCTGTGTGAGAAAGTGATTGTACCAACTGTGATGTAAGGATCGGAGTTGTGGTGAATGAAAGTGACGGAGACACAAAAATTGAATGTATTTGAGATGAAGTGTATCTCGAGTAGATAGGGTTAGGAACGAAGTAGTGAGCGTGAGACCGGGTGTAAGAAATGAGTTAGCAGCTAGAGTGAATAAGAATGTGTTGAGGTAGTTTGGCCCTGTTGAGAGGATGGAGAAATGGCTGTCTGCTAAAGAAGGTGATGAATGCAAGAGCTGATGGGAGAAGTACAAGAGGAAGGCCAAGGTCTGGGTGAATGGATGAAATGAAGAAAACTCTGGGTGATAGGATGATATATATGAGAGAGGCAAGAGAACGTGTTAGATATAGGGATGAGTGACAAGCCATTGTGACACAGTTCCGGTAGGCCCTGCTGTTTCCTCTGGTCGCCTCGGATGACCGCGGAGGCTGCAGCAGTAGGGGATTCAGCGTTATGAATCTTCATCTGTGGTGGATAACGTCGGAGGGTTGGCTGTGGCACCCTAGTAGTACCAGCCATACTCGGTTGAGTCCCTTGTCAGGCTAGGAGGAACGCAGAGAAGAAATGTCCACTTTTTTCCTTCGTTTGAAGTCGGGGTACCAGCCAAAATTGGGGGAAGTGCCATGGTATATGTATGTATGTATGTATGTATGTATGTATTATTATTATTATTATTAGCATATAAATACAGTATATATAGTTTTCATACGAGGCTACACTAAAGTCTCTCAAAAACCTTTCAATTGATTGAAAATTATTATTATTATTATTATTATTATTATTATTATTATTATTATTATTATTATTATTATTATTATTATTATTATTATTATTATACATCTCAATATTAAAACTATAGAACTACACTAAACATCTTAATTAGATTTGTTTTGTTTTAATTTCTGAAACAAACTCTGCTTTGAAATAATGATTCGAATGGAAGAAGAGTTTTAAGCCGATGAAAGCACTCAAGACATTAATTCGATCACGTGTGAGGCGGGGTAAAATATATATAAAACAACTGAAAAAATTTAAAGTGTACCAGTGCATTAAGCATTCCGTAAAAATACACTAAAAAGACATTGTAGCAAAGAATAAAAGACAATCTCGTTCTTCCAAACAGATGAGAGTAGGTGGGTATTCTCTTGAAATCATTCTTGAAATTGTAGGAAATAGTTGGTAAAGAGTACTTGTTGAGGGGCACCACAGTAACTATAGGAATAAAATGTCTTAAGTTCATCCGGCAGTATTTGAGGCCTATTATATTCATATAATGTGTATTTTGGCCTGGAAAATAAGCTTGTAGTAATGTATATTATGCTATTTCTTAGCATCAGTTCATTCTCATTAGAGTAGATCTGGGGTTGCTTAATTTCTTAATATAGATCTAGCTCAAGTTAGTGCTTGGTTCAAATCATGGGGCATTATGTTGAATCCTCACCATACTTTGAATAAAATTGTAAGTAGATCAAGGACAGTTACTCCTCAACATCCAGATATTTATAATGATAGTTTCTTTGGCTATACACAACTCGTTGGTCACATGTTAATTTGAAAAACACATTCTGTCTGTTTCTTCTGCTATTCAACAATAAAAAAATTGCTTTTTGCGAAAGTCTATTAAGATTCTCGGTGATAAACCTATCCTGAAGAAAAATATAAATGATTTAATTTTGTTATGTTACAAACATCAATTTCCTATAAAATCTGCAGTTGCTTACTCTCATCTTAATTTTTTGGACAAATACTTACGGTCTATTGAATTTCATATTCCTTTTTTTTTTTTTTTTCATAATTCTGGTCTTTTATTATGAGTTCATATCTGCTCAGACTGTGCCTTTTTCTAAACAGTACTGAGTTTTCTGTTAATTATAACAATATTGCCCATTGCACCATAAGGCTCAAAACTACATTTTTTTCTGGAATTGGAATAATTTATTCAGCCTGTCAGATTATTCGATGGCACTCCATAGTTCATAATTGTACAAATGTCTTTATGTTTATCATGTTGCATATAAGTATCCCTTCATAGCTTAAATACGTCTCATCTATTTCAACATTGTTAGTGATCTTAAAATACATTATATTTCTTTATTCATTACTTCTCATAAATAATTTATTTGATTCCTCTTTTGCTTTTTTCACTGGGCTACTTTCCCTATTAGAGCCCTATGGTATATATCATTTTGCTCTTGCACAAATTTTGAAGCTTAGTTATAATAATAATAATAATAATAATAATAATAATAATAATAATAATAATAATAATAATGATAATAATAATAATAAAAATAATAATAATAATAATAATAATAATAATAATAATAATAATAATCCAGGTTTGTCTTTCATCGAGATAATTTCTACAAAAAAATGTTCCCGTAGAAATGATTATTCTTTTCAAATATAATGGTATACGATAATTTCCATCTTTGTACATTCTTTTGTTTATGAATTATTGGAAACTTTTATATTCATGAAAAAAATTATATAACCAAGAATATCGTGAGGAAAAATTATTTTCTCTCTCTCTCTCTCTCTCTCTCTCTCTCTCTCTCTCTCTCTCTCTCTCTCTCTCTCTCTCTCTCTCTCTCTCTCTCTCTCTCTCTCCGAGTTATCAATTTAACAAAACCCTCATCCTGTGCAGACGTTGAAAATGGTTTATTCTTTATTATAGGGATGTGAGAAAACCTAAGTAGGCCCTGATTCCACTATTTGCGTTCATCATAAATCATTTCGGTAGAGGGGTTGAAAGACCAGGATGTTCTTATTGTAGGAGAAATAACAATTTCCGTCTTGGTAAGATAAATGGGGTTTCCTTTTCGAATATTGCCTCAAAGGACCTCTGTGAATAATGAGGCCAAAACTCTCCATTTTAGAATTCTCCAACGGAGCTAAACTGTTTTACTTCGTATTTTCCTTTAAATGAAGATTTCAAAATTAAATGGAAATGTTTTCCTTTCCTAAACAAAAGTTACATATTTTCTGATCTTTTTATGATATTTTCTTGAATCTTATTTAGTGTACATTTTAATAAGGATGTATAATGACAAACAAATAAGCACTAACCTTAGGTATATCCTAACTCATCATCATCATCATCATCATTTCCCTCTACGCCTATTGACGCTTAGGGCCTTGATTTGATTTTACCAGCCCTCTCTATCTTAACCTTATGAATCAATACTTCTCCATCCATCATTCACTACTTCATGCTTCATAGTCCTCAGCCATGTAGGCCTGAGTCTTCCAATTATTTTAAGCCTTGTGGAGCCTAGTTGAAAGTTTGTTGAATTAATCTCTTTTAGGGAGTGCGAAGAAAATGTCCAAGCCATCTTCATGTACCCACCATATTATAACCATAACCGCTAAAAAGAATTGTTTCTATAATTATTAGATTTGATAATAATATAAGTCAGTTGATTTATAGAATATCGAAAAATATACTTTGACCCAAAAGGAGTAGGCTGTAGGGATTTATATCAAATTCGTCAAGTATTGAAAAAAGGAATTTTAGTTTAAACCCCATCAGATCTCTAATGTTCAATAATAAATAATAATGTTTTTAATAACCTTTAAACATTCTTTGTGATAACCAAAGTAATATACCAGTTTTCATATTACGGAATACATTTTGAATCGCCAACAATAGGAAGATTCAAAGTAATTAAAAAAAAAATCCCTTCACCAGTCAAAGTATATACTGTATCTATCTATCTATCTATCTATCTATGTATCTATCTATATATATATATATATATATATATATACATATATATATATATGTATATATATATATATATATATATATATATATATATATATATATATATATATATATATATATGAAATATTGAACTCAGCATGGTATTCAGGATAACGGGAAAACTTCATTTATTTTTTTCAATTTGTTATATGTCGTCGTCACGTAGTGATGTGATTGTTAGAGCCATGAATCCGATAAAGAAGTTAGAGCAATTAGAGAATAAATTTATAAATCATAGTTTGGATATTTTGGCCCTAAGTGAAACAGGTTGTGGGGGGATTGGTGAAAATTAGACCAAGGAAATATATATTTATATATATATATATATATATATATATATATATATATATATATATATATATATATATATATATATGTATACATATATATATATATATATATATATATATATATATATATATATATATATATATATATATATATATATATATATATGTATACTCCTGTTTGGGCCTCCGGAATGCTGTGCCCACTTTTCAATGTCTCTTTGATGGCATCATAGGGGACCTCCCTTTCTGTGTATGTTGCGTGGACGACATACTTGTGTTCTCTTCCTCAAAAGAGGAACACCTCCGTCACCTGCACATCGTGTTGATCGCCTACAACAAAACGGCCTTGTAGTCCGGTACGACAAGTGTACCTTTGCCGCCAACAAAGTTTTGCTCTTCCGGCACCACATCACTCTTGAAGTAGTCCCTCCCCTCCCTGAGAAGGTAGCAGTCATTCAGAATTTCCCTACCCCCTCAACCTTCAAAGCGCTGCAGGAACTCTTGAGCATGATCAACTATTATCACCGTTTTCAGCCAGCCATTGCCGACACTCTTGCTCCCTTCTACGCCTCCCTCAAGTTCACGCCAAAAGACCTGAAGTGGCATCACCTTAAAATAAATGGCTTTCTGCAACGCAAACAATGCCCTCACTTTTCCCGTCCCACATGCCCCTCTCCTTCTCTCCACCGATGCCAGCGACGTTGCTATTGGTGCAGTTCTCGAACAGGTGATCAGTGGCTCGCCCCGCCCATTGGCCTTCTTCAGCAGAAAACTGTCCAAGGCAGAATTGGGTTATTCGACCTTTGATCGTGAAATGCTGGTGGTGCACTTGGCTGTCCGTCACTTTTTCCATTTCCTAGAAGGTACATCCTTCATCATTTCCATAGACTACATGCCTCTGGGGCATACCTTCACTCGACAGTCTGAATACTATTGCACGTTTCTACATGTCCCTGTGAAAAAGAATCCCGTTGCCGATGCCCTGTCAAGAAACATGTTGGCTGCCGTTCAACTGGGATTGGATTACAAAGCCTTGGCTAAAGCCCAACGAAACAATCCAGAGTATCAATCATGTAGAACATCCTGCAAATCCCTCCGTTGGGAAGACATCCCCTTCGACGACTCCAACACCACCCTCTTTTGTGACGTCAGTACAGGTAGACCACGACCATGGATTCCTGCTGCCTTGAGCCGATAGGTGTTTGATTTAATTAACAGCCTTTCACATCCCTCGCACCGTTCTACTACACAGCTGCTTGAGACGAAGTTCATTTGGCACGTCATTACTAAGGATGCTAAGGTCTGGGTCTGTATCTGTACTTCTTGTCAAACTTCCAAAGTACATCGACACACGGATTCAGGAGTGGGCAGCTTTCCTCAACCTCAGCGTCGTTTCCCCCATATTCACGTCGACGTTGTAAGCCCCTTACCCATATCACAAGGACACTGTTACCTGTCTAGCGTCATCGACCGCTTCACTCGTTGGCCTGAAACCATTCCCATGAAAACTGCAACGTCAGCCTCATGTACATCTGCCTTTCTTTCAGGATGAATAGCAAGATTTGGTATCTCTGAGCCTATTACTTTTGATAGGGGTACCACTTTCACCTCTCAATTGTGGACATCATTAGCGAATCTCCAGGGCATCACCCTACATTTAACAACTACCTACAACCCTGCTGCCAATGGAATTGTTGAACGTTTTCATCGCACCCTCTAAGCAACTTTGATGTCCCACTGCAAGGACTCCAACTGGTTTACTCAGCTTCCCTGGGTACTCCTGGAACTAAGGACCACTCCTAAAGACACCCTGGATGTCTCGGCAGCTGAAATGGTGTATGATGACCCGTTGGTCCTCTCTGCCGAATGTTTTCCTTCTGCAACCTCTTCCGACGATCTCCAGCACTAACTCCTCATTTACCCGGGACCTTTACTTGTGATCCGACACAATCAAAAAGCATTCCTACTAAACATTTGTGGCAAAGAAGACTGGTTCTCCATTGATCGTCTAAAACCTGCTTATTTCCTGCCAGATGACCCATCTATAGTTAACCTCTCTAGATCAAGGCGCCCTATTTAACATGTACAGTAGGTTATTTTTAGGGGGGAGGCATGTACCACTCGTGTGTCACACAATCGCACATAGTAACGACATTTCTCTTTTTTGTATATATAAGCCTTTGTATCTTCCCTCTCCCCTCGCACTGAGAGTAACTTATTCTAACCTTTCTGCCTACTTCAGTGTTAACTGTTAACAGACCCAGTTGCCGATTTGACAAGAAATAGCATGTTTGTATTTTGTGACCTTCTTACCAGTACCAAGTGTGTATATATACTCAATATGTCTATGATAAAGTTACCCAGTTGCATTCATCCCGCCTTTGACTCACAACCTGCTTTTGGCCCATCACAAATATATATATATATATATATATATATATATATATATATATATATATATATATATATATATATATGATATATATATATATATATATATATATATATATATATATATATATATATATATATATATATATATATATATATATATATATCCTATGCTCATCCTGGAGAGACTAGAAGAAAAGATTGATGGAAAACTAAGATATGAACAAGCAGGATTTAGAAATGATAAAAATTCTACTAACCAACTTTTTATTTTAACTACATCTAGTAAAGCAATATATAGCATGTAGAAATCCACTTCTGATGGCTTTTGACGACTATGAAAAAAATTTTGATAATGTGAACCAACCAATTTTGTGGAGAGAGTAACATTGTTATTGAGTTCCTCTCAAATTATTAAATTTGATAAAGTCTGTTCTTGAGCATAGCAAGTACAAAGTTAATGTTAGTGGAGTCTTATCAAATGAATTTTAAATGAATAGTGAAGTATTCCAAGGAATTTTGTTGTCATATATGTTGTTTATCTTCCTTACGGATTTTGTATTCATTAAAACAGTTAGGGGTGGTGTAGAAGGACTGGACTGGATTATTTACAGAAAATTAGCAGATATAGTGTATGCTAATGACGCTCTCCTTCTTAGGAGAATACCACAGGACTTGCAAATCTTGCTTACTAGAATGCCTGAAATATGAGATGAGGCTGGGTTCGAGATAAATAGAAGAACGACATAAATGATTAAAATGAGTATGCAATGATAGATGAAATATCATTGGATGGAGACAGTATTAATAAGGTAGAAACATTTAAATATTTAGGAACTATGGTCTCTAATATAGAATCTTTAGAAGTTGAGTTTAAAGGAAGATTGAAAAGGGGCAAAGAAGATTACAGCTAGGTTAATTAAAATTTCAAAATAAAATCTTCCCTGAAATTTCTTATAAAGATCAGGCTATATATCAAGTAAGTGACAATGAAACAATATCCTTTATATATATATATATATATATATATATATATATATATATATATATATATATATATTTATATATATACAAAATCCTTAGAGGAATGTTTGGAGTTAAATGCCAGAACAGAATTAGTAATGAAACTATATGAGATATTACCCAAGTGGCATAAGTGGATGAGATCATGGTGAGGGGTAGATGGAAATGGATTGGGCAATCTTTTCGCACTCCCCAAGAGAGATTAGTTCACAAAACTTTCAACTTGGTTCCACGAGGCACTAGAAGAGTTAGAAGACCTAAGCCTACATGGCTGAGGACTATGGAACGTGAAGTAGCAGATGATGAATGGAGAAGTATTGTTTTAAAAGCTCAAGATAGAGATGACTAGTGAAACCTAATCGAGGATTTGCGTCAATGGGCGTAAAAGGAAATGATGATGATGATGATGTTCAGTATATGTCATTCCCACGCCCATTCCTTTTTCTTAAATGTTTGAATATCCTCTACTCTGCTTTGCTCTCGTATACATGTTGCTCTTTTTCTCTCTTATTATTATTCCTATCATCATTATTTCCATAGCTCTCTGAGTTGTAACTACATTATTTTTTAAGGGTATAGTAAGGCTTTTAGTTTTTTATATATAAGTTGAAATAGGATAGGAGCATCCTATTAAATACTTTTATTTTTAGAGGAAGAGGTATTTTAATTTTCATAGTTCCATTTTGTTTCCCAAAATATCTCCATCCCATAATTATCCCTCTTTTAATTTCGGTATTTTGCTCCTGGGAAACTCCTATTGCCAGTCCTAAGTATGTTTATCCATTCACAATCTCCAAAGTTTCGTCCATAACTCTTATTTGTTGTCTTTCAGCATTTTTATTGAACATTGTCGTAGTTTTACTAATATTAATTGTTAGTCCTACATTTTTCCTTATTAATCCAAATCTTATATACTCTTTTGCCATTCCTTGCATGATTAACTTAATATAACTATGTCATCTGCAAGTCTTATGTTGTTAAGGTATTCCCCGTTAATTTTGATACTTAAATTATTCAAAATTTCAATTTCTAAAAATATCCCTTAGGCATGCTGTGAATAGCTTAGGAAATGTGGTCTTTCTGTCTAATTCCTTTCTCGATCGGAATTTTCTCGCAGATCTGTTACCCTTCCAAAGATGATAGGCCTCCTTCTTCTCCAAATAAGCACGTCTATAATCATTATTGAACCAGGGTTTCATAGTTTGTTATGCACCAACAAATGATTTCCCCGAATAAAGGAAACATGAATAGTATAAAGAAATACGGAATGTACTAGATGAGATCACAGAGAAAGATGTATGAATTGTGATTGGGGACATCAGTACTAAATCTGGGAGGAATTATCAAGATATCGAGAATGTGGTGGGTGTTAAGGGTTTTGGCGAAGTATAAAATGAAAATGGGGTACATTTTTCAAGTTTTTGGTCAACATGCAATCTTATTATTTGAGATACTCTTTTCAAGCACAACGACATCTACATATATATATGGAGTTTACCATGTGGCATGTAAAAAAATCAAATAGATCACATAGCCGTATATAAAGAGAGGAGGACTCCGAGAAATGTAGGAAGCTATAGAGGTTTAGATATTAGTAGTGATCACCAACTCTTTATTGTCACCATTAAATTAAAACTGAAAACACCCAACAGATGTTTATATAGAATACCTAGTTTTGATACAACTAAACTTCTAGAAGATGAGCACAGAGAGACCTTTGCAAATAATTGTAGGAATCGATTTGCAGTCTTAGAGACTTTAGG
>NC_090748.1:45471891-45476891 GCF_036898095.1 Palaemon carinicauda
TAGATATAAGTGTATAATCTAAGATCGATGACGTCCTGATAACGAAAAAATCCAACAATGAAATCCAACAGAGTTTTCAGAACAAAAAATAAAATGTTAATGGTGATTATCTGCAACAGAGTTGTAATATTATCAGTTCTTCCAGGATTGGTGATTTTTTATTTTTTTTTTATATCAGTAACAATGCAAAAAATGGAATTCGAAATACAGCAAATTGGGACTCATAATGTCTCTACAATGTTCAGGGTATAGATAGCAGTCATCAAAGTACAATCATCTTAACTCAGACATTGGGGTTCTATATAACGGATTTTGAGCGAAGCGAAAACTCTATTTTTGGGTGAGGTAGCCATGTCGTCCTGATGGAAGTTCCTAATAGGTAGCTTCCTAGGGTATATTTGGCTACAGTGATATTCCCGGAGAATTATACCTAAAGGTATCCAGAATTTTAACTCCTGGAGCGAGTATCCCTAAATAATCTCACTAGGATATCGCATAATATCAGAGGACGTATTCTTGACACGTCACATAGCTATCTTCACCCCGAACAGTATTAACGCTTCGAGGGGTTACAGTGACAAGAATCTGAAACGAGAATGAAAAGAGAGCCGCTCATAAGGCATCTCTCCCATTCCGTTTCCAGTGTGTATCTGATGAAGGCGGTAGCGCCCTCTTTGTTCCTTGTAGCGATATACGAGGTGCTACAGATACTGTACTATAGGGAGGAGTCAAAAAGCCCTTTTACAATAAAAAGAAGGGCGGGTCCATCAGGACGACATGGCTACCTCACCCAAAAATGGATTGGGCTCAGGCCATGTCGTCTTGATGGAAGTTTACCAGAGCATTACTGTATCTGTGGATTCTCAATCGGTGCCGTACTCTCAAGAAAGTATTTTCCTGGTCCGTCTAGACCCAGAGACCTATGATATTACCGTTATACATCATTTCATCTAAGCATGAACTATGTTAGTGCTTCCTGCCCCCTACAGGGAAGAGTCGTACTAGACTCTGGAAAAAGTGTCGAGGAGTACATAATAACTATGGATGACAAAATGACAAGCTTGTATAGTGGTCTCGCCTTATACATTATAAAGCAAAGTTTGTATAAGAGTCACCAATGTCAGAATGAATTTCTGACACCTTCCCCATTGTGACTTCTCCTATTAACTATTGGATAATGGCGGTATCCGCATAGGAAAAAAATTTGCCTCTTTGCCACTATCCCGTTAGGGTACCACGTCAACCCTTCCAAGGAAGGGTTAGAGTAAGTGGACTTTTGCTTGAATCGGGGAACAGTCTTGAAACACATACCATGATAAGAATATCCATATTTTATTAAAATTTAATCAGATCAACATTTATAAAATTTATAAAATGTGGATGATATGCGTTAAAGCATAAAGAAAAACAGTCAACAGAAAATATTGTTTCGTCTACTAGGAAACAGATTTGCGACTTCAATTGATTTATTAATAATAATGATATAGTCTGTATACTGAATATTTACACTAGCGTAAAAAACGCTTGGCATAAGTGTCCGTATTATGCTATAGTTCACCGACGTCAATGGAACAGTTCGCAAGGACAGTTTCGTGGCCTATCGCTCAGCGTGTAGTAACATACAGTGATGACACATGCACCCTCTTAATTAATCGTCCCAAATTAATTACACTGTTCCTCGCAGATTTAAAACAGAAGGTTAAAGAATTCTACCTGCGGCTACCACAGATCTCTTAAGTTACTCCACTTGCTTCGCATAGTGCATAAAGAACGCCTTAGATGACTTCCAGCCGGTGTACAAACAAGGATGTTCAAAGTCCATATAATTAAAAAAATTTTATGGAAGAGGCAACTTTCCTCGGATCATGACTAACGGGTGTACTGCCCGGATCCGTTCTGCGAATAATACGGGTGAATCACGCCCTTAGTTATAGATAACTTTGAATCCAGGGTTTTTCTTCTGAACAGCTGTCCTCCCGTAAAGTCTGAAGTTCTATGAAGATAGACCTTAGGCACTCCACTGGACATAGAGATGCATCTTCCTTCAGAGGGCAGATTCTCTAGGGACCCCACCTGTTGGTCGGTAGCTTGTTCTTGGTAAGAAACGTTGGGCCTGGGAATAGATTCAGTTTTCCCTCCAAGAACAGGACGTGGCCTTCCTCTCTAGAGAGCCACTATTTCCCTAACTCTGGCCCCCAAAGCGAGTACAAACAGAAATATGACTTAAATTCAAGGCCTTCTAAGCGCATTCCTCATTGTTCATTATTTATACACAATGAAGAATCCTATCTAATGACCATGCAAAGGGTCTTGGAGGCACTGAACGGCAAAGCCCAGGATCGGCCTTTGTAGTTCATTAAGAACGTCGTTAGAAAGGTCGACCTGTAAGGCATATGGTATCTGTCTTGTCAAGGCAGGCTTGAACAATAGAATTGTGTTGGCTGCTAAACCATGCTCATGAAGGTGAATGAAGAATGATAAATAGGAATCTTTCGAGATTTCTTTTGGTTTCTTCGCCTTGACAAAGGATATCTATTTCTTCCCTGAAGCCTCATAATGTCATCTGGTTTCCTCCAAAAGTTTAAACTGACTTTTAACACAATCTTTTTCTCATCGCTATGGAGAGAAAATCATGAGATGTAGGTTTCCGTGTTTTCTGTGATGGAGCGAAGACAGTCGACTTCTGTACTCGCTGAGACAGGGATGGATCCGGTAGCGGTACGAATTTAAGTCGTAGTTCCAATGCCAGAGGGAACAACATGCTATTTGGCCACTTGTGGGCCATTATTGTTGCTTTCCCTTTGAAGGATCTCAGCTTATCGAGAACCTTCAAAAGGAGGTTGTGCGGAGGGAACAGATAAATATTGGACCATCTGTTCCAGTCTAGGGACATAGCGTCCACTGCCTCCGCTAGCGGATCCTCTATGGGGACACGTAGCAATCTATTTCCTTGTTGTCTTTCGTCGTAAAGAGGTCTATCTGGAGCCCCGGGACTTGGCTCAAGATGAAGGAGAACGATCCTGCGTCAAGGGACCATTCTGACTCCATAGGTGTAAACCTGGATAGAGCGTCCGCTGTCACATTGCGGAACCCTTGAATGTGAACTGCTGACAGGTACCATTTCTTCCATTCCGCCAAACGGAATATGCCCAACATCACTTGGTTGATTTGAGGTGACCTCGACCCATGTCGATTCAGGCATCTCACTACCACCTCGCTGTCTAGAACCAGTCTTATGTAAGTCGAGTGGCGGGTAGATACTTTCTTTAGTGTCAGAAGAACTGCC
This sequence comes from Palaemon carinicauda, assembly GCF_036898095.1. Classification (NCBI taxonomy): domain Eukaryota; kingdom Metazoa; phylum Arthropoda; class Malacostraca; order Decapoda; family Palaemonidae; genus Palaemon; species Palaemon carinicauda. Next base: position 45,475,178 of record NC_090748.1, read on the forward strand.
ATGCTTCTAGAAAGTTGATGTGAAATGACTTGAAAAGATTGACCAAGCTCCTTGGTCTCTCTTCTGATGAGAGTGACCTCCCCAGCCTTCCTTTGAGGCGTCTGTGTGGATAGTTACTGACGGGGGAGGAGGTTGAAGAAGTATTGATCTCTTCAACTGCTTGGCATTGGACCACGGCTGTAGAAGCGTTCGTAGTCCAGTCGGTAGAGGTCTTATTAGATCTCTTCGCGCGTTTGATGCGTATTTTCTCCAGACTCCTGTTGCATCCTTTAGCTGTGCTCTTACCACTGGGTCTGTTATCAAAGCAAACTGTAGAGAGCCCAGCACTCTCTCCTGTTCGCGTCTTGATATCCGTTTGGGTTTCAATAGTCTCTTGACAGATCCTGCTATTTCTTTCCTCTTCTTCCCAGGAATGGAAAATCGATGTGACTACAAATTCCAGTGGATTCCCAACCACTGAAATTTTGAGCTGGAGAAGGTCGAGACTTTTTGATGTTGATCTTGAGTCCCAGATGTTCCAGGAACTGAATCACTATCTTAGAAGCTTGCATGCATTTTGTCCTGGTTACTGCCCACACCAGCCAGTTGTCCAAGTAGGCTACTACTTGAACCCCCTTTAGGCGTAATTGATGGACGGCTGCGTTCGCGAGCTTCGTGAAAATCCTTGGGGCTATGTTTAGCCAGAAAGGCATGGTTCTGAAGGCGTAAAGTTATCAATGTAACTTGAAGCCTAGGTAGGAGGAGAGGTGACGATTAATTGGAATGTGCCAATAAGCGTCAGACAAGTCTATAGAAACAGCATATGCCCTTTTGGGCAGTAGGGTCCTTTTGTGTTGAAGTGTGAGCATTCTGAACTTGTAGTTCACTATGAACTTGTTGAGTGGCGACAAGTCTAGAATGACTCCGAGTTTTTCTGAGTCCTTCTTTGGAACACAAAACAGCCTTCCTTGGAATTTGATGGACATAACTTTCCGGATTACTCTTTTGTCTAAGAGCTCTTAGACATATTCTTCCAGAACGGGGGTTGAGTGTTGGAAGAATTGAGGATATTGAGGTGGAGGACTGCTCCAGCTCCAACCTAGTCCATTCTTTACTAGGCTGTGGGCCCAGGGATCGAAGGTCCAGCGATCCCTAAATAGCTGTAGTCTCCCTCCTATTGGAAGTATCTCATTTCTGCTGTTGTGGACCTGAGGCCTTGCCTCCTTGACCACGTCCTCCCCTGGATCCACTTCCTCTCGAAGGGCGACTAGAAGAACCTCTGGCTGTTCCTCTAGCTTTCGCACGAAAGGAAGAAGTCTGCCTTTTGAAGGCTGGGTTAAAGACTGGTGACTGTGTCGCCACTTGTTGAAGTACTAGCTGGTAGGTGGTTGGAGGCTGTGCCACTATCTGAGGCACCACGGTCACAGGAAGTTGTTGTTGTTGCTGTAGGTAGGGTTTAGCCGGCCGAGAGGATGGCCTAGGCCTTTCTGTCTTCTTCTTCTTGGGTTGGGGACCCTCATCTGGAGAAGACTTTCTCTTAAAATCTAAGCCCACTTTTTGAGAAGATTCCTATTCTCTGTGGCGGCCTTGCCTACTACCTCTTTAACCACTTCATTGGGAAAGAGGTCTTTACCCCAGATACGAAAGGATATCAGTCTCCTCGGTTCGTGCCTCATCGCAGCCGAGGCGAACACGAACTCTCTATAGGTTCTCCTAGCTTTAATAAAGCTATAGA
>NC_090748.1:45496891-45499391 GCF_036898095.1 Palaemon carinicauda
ATTAACTCCTACAATTTCCCAATATAAATATTTAAAACTTCTAGGCATGCTATTAATAATTTAGGAGATATGGGGTAGTGATGTCTAACTTCTTTCTCAATTGATTTTTTTTTCGCTATATTTATGTAGATTTAGAAATGCTGAAATTCCTATGTAGACGTCTTCAACTGTTCTAACATAAGAATTATCTATTCCTTGTCTTTCGAAAGCTTTCATTACTGCTGAGGTTATGACGAAATAAAAAGCTCTCTCAGAGTCTATAGATACCATACACAGTGGTTTGCTATATTTGGTTGATTTTTCAATTTACTTATTATTTATTCATATTTGTTAGATATCCACTCTCAAATCCTGCCTGCTCTCTTGGTTGATTAAAGTCTAGCTATCTTCCTATTTAGAAAGTGAATTTAATGGCAGTAATTTTTCAGGTCATTTATTATCTCCTTATCGTGAATTAGTAAGATGATAAAGTTTATTCAAGCTATATGCACAGAGTATTCTTTCAGATATTTTGTGTAAAGTTCAGCCAGTTTTACCACTATATAATTTACTTCATCTATAACTTAATCATTTGTTATACCATCATTTCCTGCTTCTTTGCATCTTATCATGCCTTGTAATACTTTCTTTACAGTTTGTACCGGTTCAGATGTTTCATCATTTCTAATGGAAAATAACTTTTTCTAGCAATGTATAGAAATCATCTGCAATTTTTATCCCTCCTCTCTATTTTTCTATGATATTTCTTTTTTCATCCTTTAAAGCAAACATCTATGGGCGTCATGTATTAGAGGTCATCGTTCCTATATGTCAATCCTTTCTCCTTCCAATGATATTTCATATTCCATTTCATATTCTGTTCTCATCTTCTCTGCCTTTCTTCTATTTATCTTGAGCCTAACCAGTGATATTTCAGCAATTCTTGAAAGCAAGTATTACAAATTCTTTGGTGTTCTGTTATTAGGGACAGCGTCAGCAGCATACTCTAGGTCAGCTAATTTCCTATTTCCAATATAGTTCATTGTCCAACTGTACTACACATTACAAAATCCACGAGGAGGATAAACAATATTGGGAACAACACACTCTCTAGGAGTAGTCCGCCGTGCACTGGACATTTGCTTTAAAAAACTCCATTAACATTAACTTTCCATTGCTATGTTCAAGATTAGACTTAATGAAATTCACATATATAAGAGGAAACTTACAATAATGCAGGAGTCTCTACAAAATTGACCGGTGTACGCTATTGAAAGCTTTTTCATGGCCCACAAATGCTATCAGAAGTGGATTTCTGTACTCTATGAATTGTTGTGCAACATGTCTTAAAATACAAATTTGGGTAGCGTAATTATTCGATCCAAAGTTGCAATTTTTCATCTTTTGTTGTAACAGCAGATTCATATTTCTTTTTTAAAGAGTATATGCTTCTTCTTCTTGGTCTCTGTAGATAGTTCATGCATAATCATATGAGCGATTCTAACAATAGCTTCGTCAGCCTATTCTTCTTTCCTGTCTAAATATTCTCTCTAGTTATTTACCTGTTCTATAAATCTATTCCTGAGGGATATCGAAGAAGAGGAGCGTTTTGGAAGAGAGTGACTGCTTCCCTCACTCTAGTTTCGGGGTTTCTGAATGTGTGTGGATGTAATCAATAGAAAGTAAAAGATGTGAGTTGAGAAGTTTACTTTTGAATAGGAGGATGAATGAATTCGGCCTCTCTGAAGTAATGTTTCGTGAAGTGAAAGGTAGTGTCAGTGATTGAAAGGGGAAGAGGGAGAGAGGGGGTGTCTTCATTTTTCAGTGTATGGATGGTGGGTAAAGTAGTTGAATGGCAGGAGATGCCATCTAGGTTAATTTGATTAAGGGTTAGGTTTGGGTAGTAAATGTTTGGCTTTTGATAATGCCATGGAGCAGGTTGTGAGAAAAGCGAATAAGAGTAGAGTTGATTTTGGAATGAGTTAACTAGCTGTGTAGGAAGACTGAGTAGAAGAAATAATGTACTTGTTTTGTGTGACATCAAAGACATAATGCGTGCTGGGGAGATAGGTGTCACTTGGAAGTATGGGTTACTGGGAGAACACGCGATTGGTGAGAGACTGCTAGATATGTTTCTTGAACAACGTACTTCATTTTTCAAGAAGAGAGATATAAACAAGTATACATGGGTATGAATGGCCAATGGAAGTATGGTAAATAGTACGTTTCCATTCCAAAGCAATCGATCATGTCCCATTTGGTAACCCTCAAAAAAACTCTACCCCTTCCCTTAACCTCACTGGTTATAGGTTGCCAATAAAGTTAAGTGAGGTCATGGAGTTAGGTTAAGGGGTACCTTACTAATGATAGATTGGAAGAAATAGCATTGATGAATTATGTGTTGATATCAAGATGGATGATTGGACGATTAAAAAATGCTCACATGTCATGGTATAGCTACTGGTATGTCTAATCTTTTTTTGGTTGAAACAAAATTAGTTGTAGCCAAAGAGTGAGGCAA